>NW_024543973.1:0-26751 GCF_018167655.1 Microtus oregoni | reverse complement strand
CCACCAAATAATCAGCAAGAAAAACATTCAGAATCCTCCTTATTTACATCACAAGGGGATTTGGGGCCTTTTCATCTATCTACAAGAAGGGAGGTGTAGGTTACTTAGGGTGGAACTTTCCTTGGGGTCTAGCAGCTCAAGACTCCCAAATACTTCTTCTCCACCCCACCTGCTGTTCCTGCCCTCCCTCCTGACCTGGTAGAAGAGCCAGAGAGGGCCATCTGAGGAGCCTGTCCTGCCAAAGCCCTCAGGGGTCTCCCCTGTGACTACAGGCCCCAGGCTTAGTTCTAGGAGGCGGGAACCAAGGCTGGCCTAGACAGAGGGCCAACCATGGCTGATCCTCTGAATAGGTGGGTCAGATCCTGGCCTTTTCTGCCCACAGCCTTACCAAAACTGTCACTCAGAGTAAACTCACAAGGCCCTTCCCAATTCCTCCCTCAGCTGTAGTCAAACTGGCCTCTCAGGAGTCAGAACACTCTTGCTTCAGGACTTTCATACCAGCTATTCCTTCTGTCTAGAATATTCTTCCAAAACAGAAGCACATGGCTTATTATTTCATCACCTTTTCTAGTCACAGCACCTAAGCTTGCAACTGTGCCTTTTTCAGCTCCTACTATCTTTCATTCATCCTATGCAGCTACCATTTTAAGCCGTTTATGATTCATGGTCTGTGCTGTCACTAGAATTCCAACCATAGAGCAGAGACTTTTGCCATCTCCTTCTCTGACAGATCTCAGAGAAGTCTGTAAGAACCCAGCTCATAATGGGTCTTGGCAAATCCTTGATAGACGAAACTAGTCATCCTAGCACGACTGCAGTTCCCTGTTCAGCTCTGCTCACTCTCTCACCCCTTTCCCACCTCACTCTGCTCTTACCTTCCTAGGCATTGGCTTGGTTAAGCTTATTGCTCTTCCCTTGAATGGGGGAAGCACGCTGGGCATTGGTCAACACACACAACCCTCCACTTCTAAGAGCCACAAGTTCAGGATTTTGACGTCCTGTCCCAGTGTGGGGGCCCTTAGGGATTGTGCCTGCGGACTGTTGGCCAGGCACCCCTGTGTAACAGTGCCATGATCACACAATTTGAGCCTTCCTGGAGGAGTTCCCACACCCAGGGGTGCAAAACCCAAATTACCTGGGTAGATCAGCAGTGCAATGCTCCTGTGCCAGACCCCGTACCAGCGTCTGAAAATCAGGAGAGAAACGTAAAAAGATGGCTTCAGTTCCCTAGAGCCCAGACAGGCCGGCTTCTCTTCCCCGAGGCGCTAGAAAGGGGCATTCCCGAGCCACCCTGCCCAGTCCTTCCAGTGTTGGCCCACAGCCCAAGGCTTCCCCAAACACCTCCGCCACCGCTCCACTTTCCACCCTCCAGCCACCTGTGCCCACCATTCCGCACCGCTGCTGAGATGGGCCCGCGACCCGCAGCGCCTCTCTTTTCCAGCCTGCCTGCGTACCTGCGCACCACGCAGGTTTGGTCTTCCCTCTGCAACCCTACTGTGGGCAGAACCGAGGCTAAGGATGCTGCCTCCGAGAAGCTCTCCCGGGAGGCGCCCCTGCAAAACTCAAAGCTCTCAAACTGTTGTCGATTTCACCTCTGTTCAGGAGGTTTGTATTGCGTGGCTGTCCATAAGCCAGGTCCGCCGCTGCTGCGGAGGAGCAGGGTGCGCAAGCAGTCAGGGCCGGGGCGGGGGGGGGGGGGGGGGGGCGGCGGCGGCGGCGGCGTGGGAACCGGGCGCAAAGGGGGACACAGAGCATGCGCGACGCTGCAGGAGGGCGGTTCGGCCGGCTCTGGGCCCGCTCCTGTCCTGCTCCCGCCCCACTCAGGCATCTGGTCTCGCACCCCACGCACCCGGGACACTTCCGTTTTCCGTCTGGGTTACTCTGAAGCAGACAGGTTGCAATGGTCACCATATCATAGTCCTGAAGCAGACAAAGGAAAAGCTGTCGACCCCATATCATTGGTGACGCACCTCTCATGGATCAGACCATTGAGCATTCCATCCATCCATCCATCCATCCATCCATCCATCCATTTTGCTAGCATCAAGTGGCCGGGCCATGGTCTCCTAATTAAAGACCATGCCTGTGAGCAGGAAGGACAAGAATCAGAAAGGGAGTATAGGGCATGAAGGGGGATTTAGGAGGTGGCAAGGTAGAGATGGAGAGAAGAGAGGAAGTGAAAAAAGTGGAGGTGCCCTACTGAGCACAAGGACTTTCTCTGGTTACTCTATGTGGTCAACAAGCCAGACCCCCAGGGTAGGCCATTAGGAATGCCATTTCCCCACAGATCACCATCTACATAGTGGAAACCCAAGGGTTAGACTTGGACACTTCTCTTTGGACAGTTTTGAGATCTTCCAAGAAAAAATTATGACAAAGAGCAAAGGATAAAGAATAAGGAAAATCAACCACATTGCTGGTTCTACTGATGCCTCCCAACCCCGACTGCTGGGAACTGAGCTGTATCTTCCCTTATAAAGCTGACCAGGCCAAACCCAAGGCAAGGAGTCCTCTGCAAGTCCGTGATCCTACTGTCCTTTGTTCCAGGCTGAGGAGGAAGGCTAGGACCCCCCAGCAAAGATGCTTCTGGCAATGAAGAGTGGAGAGCATAAGGGGGCAAAAGCAAGCTCTGCTTTGGAGTCCCTTTCCTGGAACAGGCTGGGAGGGACCCAGGGACCCTCAGCTGAGGGTTTCAATGAAGAGATGCCCTCTCACTGGGGCTGCTGGAATATGTGTGCACCTCCTGACTCCTGGGCCCGTGGCTGCACACGAGAGACATTCTTGTGGAGGTTGGCCCCATTAAAGATGGAGAGATGAGGTCACCCTGAGCTGCTAGGAGAGCTGGGAAGGGTCCTCCCCCGGTCCCTGTGAAGGGGTGCACGCTGACTTTAGACTCCCATCTCTAGAGTTGCGTGTGGGAGTCAGGTCCTTACAGGCTCTGCTTGTTTGCTGTGGCCACTCCAGGATTCATATTCCTGAAGCAATCAGGGAAACTTAAAATGTTTTAGGAGCCTGGCACGGTGGCACACACCTTTAATCCCAGCACTTGGGAGGCAGAGGCAGGCAGATTTCTGTGAGTCCAAACACAGCCTGGTCTACAGAGTGAGTTCCAGGACAGCCAAGGCTACAAAAAGAAACCCTGTCTCATTATCCCCCCACCCCCCGTTTTGGCCTTGGCCATTCCAAAGAGCCTGGGCAGCCATTCTGGTCTATTCTAGTACAAGTGAGTCTGAAGTAAGTTCACCCCCCCACCCAATTCCAGAGAGCAGAATTAAGCTACAGCTCTTGAAATTTGTGTGAGTTGATTCTCTCATACCATGTACATTCCAGGGATCAAATTCAGGCCAACAGGCTTGTAAGAAAGCATCTTAACTTGCTGAGTCATCTTGTTGGCCCTTAAAATAATTCACTGAGATACATGCAAAACTTCTGTATCAGGTTTCATGAATGAGTTAGTTAGAAGAAATAATACTTGAAGCTAATGTGTTATTTTTCTGGTGGTGTCTGTGGTGGTTTGAATAAGAATTGCCCCCATAGAGTCATATATTTGAATGCTTAGTCATTTGGGAAAGATTAAGTATGGCCTTGTTGGAAGAAGTGTGTCCCTGGGAGTGGACTTTAAGGTTTCAAAAGTCCAGGACAGGCCCAATGGCTCTCTCTCTCTCTTCCTGCTTCCTTTAGATCTGGGTGCAGCACTCTCAGAAAATTCTCTAGCACCATTGTCTGTCTGCGTGCCACGGGTGCTCCCCTCCATGATGATGACGGAGTTAATCTGTGACAATGGAAGGACGTCACAGTTAAATACTTTCTTTCATAAGAGCTGACGTAGTCTTGGTGTCTCATCACATCAATAGAGCACAAAGACACTATAAAATGCAGTGACCAAAAACAACTGATGGAAGAGAAGAGTTCATTGTGGCTTATGGTTCCAGAGGGATAAGAGCCCATCATTGTGGTAAGGCATGATGGCAGGACCAAGAAGTTGAGAGCTCTCATAGTTAACAGCAAGCGTGAAGCAGAGAAAATGAACTGGAAGCAGCATGAAGCTTTTAATCTCAATGCCTGCTACTAACAACATAGCTCCTTTAGCAATACTGCACCAACAAAACCTCCCCCAAACAGTGACACCAATTAGGAACCGAGTATTCAAATACGAGAGCCTATGGGGAACATTTTTCATTTAAATCATCATAACCAGTTAGTGGGCTCCTGCAATTGTACAGGCCCAAGTGTTCTTGTTAAATTTAAATCACAGGTAGGCATGGTGACTCAGATTAGTATTAATACTTGAGAGAGAGACAGAGGTAGGAGACAATAGCTGATAGCTCATGGTCAGCATGGTCTATATAATGAGTTCCAGACAAGTCAGGGCTTCAAAGCATGTCTGTTGAAAACAACAACTAACCAACCAACCAATGATATAATAAATAAAACATCAATTCAGCCTGTGTTAGTTTTTTTTCCTTCAAGAGAATGGCCTCTATAGGATCATATATTTGAATGCTTGGTCTCCAGCTGCTGGAATTGTTTGGGAAGAATTAGGAGGTATGCCTTGTTAGAAGAGGTGTGCCACTGGGGTTGTGGGCTTTGAGGTTTCAAGGGCTCAGAGTACCCTCTGCCCCCTGCTTGTGGATCAGTTATACGAACTCTCAGTTGCTGCTCCAGCCACATGCATGCATCATACTTTCAATCTGCCATCATAGACTCAAGTCCTCTAGAACCACAAATCCAATTAAACTCTTTCTTTTATATGTTGCCTTGGTCATTGTGTTTTGTCACAGCAGTAGGAAGTGGGTTATTGCTGTGACAAGTCTGATCATGATGTTTTAGGGGGTCATGTGGAAGACTTTGGGACTTTGGGCTAGGAAAGTGGTTGAATGCAGAAAGTGGGGTTTAATGGGCCGTCCTAACAGGAGCTTGGAAGCCAGTAGTGCTGAGAGAAATGTAAATTATGGAGGCCCAGTTTATGAGGTCTCAGAGGGGAACAGCATTAGATACTGGACTAGAAACCATTTATTATTGTGATATTTTGGCAAAGAATGTGGCTGCTTTTTGCCCTCATCCTAAGAAAATGCCTTAGGCTCATTTGAAAAATTTTAGATTAATTTTGTTGGCAGAGGAGATCTCAAGACAGCGTAATATTGACTCTGTTGCATGGTTATTAGTAATCACTCTTGAAGAGTTCTATGGTGACAAAGAACAATTGGGGCCAAAAGAAACACAAAATATACAGTTTGAGGAAACTGAATATGGGAAATAAGACTTGTGCTGAAAAAGATAGGAAGAATCCTGATTCAAAATGGAATAAGGGAGTGGTGACCTCAGGGCAAGACCCCATCCAGCTGAGCTTTCATCCTGAGAAAGGAAAAGGGCTGAGGAATTTTTGTTCTTACAACAAATCAAATGTTATACAAAAATAATTCAATAATGGGGCCAAGATCTACCCCAACCAGGCAGCCAAACTTGGCAGTATTTGCCATGTGGTTTGTGGTTCTGACTTTACAGTATGAAGGATGTATGCAAGAAGAGGTTGAAGAATCTTCTGTGGTTAAGGAAAGCAGCTGAGGTAGGCCAGGTGCTTGGCAGTGGAGTCCCTACATGGAGGCCCTGAGAAGCCATTCAGTGAAACTGTGAAGGTGAAGCCTGGAAGTTAGAGATCTTAAGAACTTGGAGATTCCAGAGCTGTGAGCCAGATGCCAAGGAGAGTTACAGACAGGGAGTGGAATCAGCCCAAGAGAGAGAAATATGTTGCAGGCAGCAAAGGTGGAAAAGTCGAGCCACCTAAGTAAGCATGTGACATCAGACATGGAGCAACAGGATTTAGAATTTGCCCTGTTAGGTTTCGGTCTTGCTTTGGTCAACTATTTCCTCAGTATCCCCCCAATTCCTACTTTTTTGGAATGGTAGTGTATATTCTTTGATATTGTATGTTGCAATTTGCATTTTGGTTTAATAGGCGTTTTGTCAAATGGAATAAAAAAAATGCTTTATTTCAAGTCCAGGTCTCTTAGCAGCTGTCATTTATCAGCAATCAAAGCATTCAAAATCAACACAATGACACACAGGACTCCCTGTCTACTTCCCATTTTATGTGGATTTAAAAAATTACTTTTACTCTCTAAGACTTTATTTCTTTAAACTATTTCTTTCTTTCCACAATTCTCAATACCCAATTTCTTTTCTTTCTTAAGCCCATGCCACTGTTAGACACCCTGGAACCTGTTTGGAGGTTTTTTTGATTTGGACCTCTTTTACTGCGTATCTCTAGTCTTTTTTGACCTTTGTGAGGAAACTTAAAACTGCTAAGCTACAGGTGGGTCCTCCATGCGGCTTTATCGGATGGCTTTACCTACTCCTTGGTTTGTGAAAGCCCAGTCACAAGTGTATGACCAGAAACTGCATTTGATCCCCAGATCTCTAGAAGGCTGATGGTTGCACTGTGACAGGTTTTTACTTAGTTTTTTTTTTATTTGTTTCTACTTAGTGTGAGAAAAAGCAGTTTAAGTACTCTTCTGTAAGGCAGAGTTTCTTTTTTTTCTTTTTTTCTTTTGTGTTTTTGAGACAGGATATCTAAGGCAGAGTTTCTTAAAGGGGATGTATTAATTATTTTTTCTTTCCCAGCTTTCTCAGGCCTAAGTGGAAATTTGGGCCCACTTTGAAACACTGAAATGTAGTTGGTTGTTTTTAGTCTTTACTCTTTTGGGGGAAATCGCCCTGAAATAAATCACACAGAGACTTATTCTTACTTATGAATGTCTGGCTTTAGCTTGCCTTGTTTCTAGTCAGATTTTCCTAAATTATTCCATGTATTTTCATCTCTGGGCTTTTAACATATCCTATTTCTCTATACCTTTCTTTACTTCTTAGTATGTGCCTTGTTGTATAGCTGGATGGCTGGCCCTGGAGTCTTCCTCTCTTCCTCTTTCTTGCTCCTTGATCTCTTCTTCCCAGATTTCACCTCCTATTTATTCTCTTTGCCTGCCAGCCCCACCTATCCTTTCTCCTGCTTCGCTATTGGCTGTTCAGTACTTCATTAGCTTAATCAGTTGTTTTAGACAGTAAAGTAACACAATTTCATAGAGTTAAACGAATGCAACATAAAAGAATGCAACACATTTTTGCATCACTAAACTAATATTCCACAGCATAAGTCAATGTAACACACCTTAGTAAAATATTTCACAACAACGGTCCTGGTGTCTCTTAACCAAGATCACCTCAGTGACCTTACCTGTAATCAACATCAAGCCTCATCAGTCTCCATAGCTGAATTTTGTGTATATACATGTTTTTAGGGAGACTCACAAAAAAATAGACAAATGAAGTTGGAAGAAGGGAAAGTGAAAACAGGAAGATAAACCCATTTCAGAAGATTCACAACACATGAAAAGAAACTAAGATTGTGGCACAACTACCAACTATGACCCAGTCCTAATCTCTCAATGTAATAAAAAAAAATCACAGAAGTAGCTGAAATGTCTGAGAGATAATTCAGTCCTTTTAAAAAGAATTATGAACCATATAGAAAATTTAAACAAGAAAATGAATGAACTAAGGCAATCTATCCAAGACCCGAATGAGATCTTTGTGAAACTGAATTAAACAGTTAGCATTTTGTTGTTGTTTTTTTGAGACAGGGTTTCTCTGTGTTACTATTGCCTGGAGGAGTGGAAGGACCTCCCACATACACCTTTAATCCCAATGCCTGGGAGGCAGAGACAGGTGGATCTCTGAGAGTTCAAGGACAGCCTGGTCGACAGAGTTATTCCAGGCCAAAGATATACAGAGAGCCTGTCTCAAAAAGCAAAAAGTTAAAAGTAAAAATAAATGAAATAAAGGTTAAAATAAAGCCGCACAAAGATGGAAAATACAAAGAAAATCTTGATACTGTATGTTATTTTGCTCTCTTTGAATTGTTTTAATGGTGAGGAAGGAGCAACATCTGCTAAAACATATTTGTTTATAAATGCTGCTGAACTAATCCAACGTAGAGATTTTAAAAATACCTTGACTTCAGAATTTGGATCTAAGGATATGATACTTTGGAAAAGAGTTTCTTCTTTTGTTTTCACAGAGGATGAGATCCTGTGGATTGCTTCTATCCCAATATGGTATGATGGACCACGCCCTCCTGAAAGGTTGCTGTGAACACTTTCAAAAAATTACTTCACTTGACTGCTGACTGAGATGAATCTAGCACACAGGTTATACCATGAAAGACCTAAATTACAACGCCCCCATTCAGCAGGAAGCAGTTTGGAGAGAAATAACTGTGCCCATATTCCCAAATATTGTTTATAAATGTTCTTTTACATTTAAAGGGGGATATGATATAGGTATGAATAATTTACATTGATATGGATTTTGTTTTAGTGATTTAAATTTAAGTTCAATTTTGTTATATGTATATGTGTTTCTGATCTTGATTAAGGTATTGTGATTGTGTAGTTCATTTAAAAATGTAATGTATATAGGTTGTTAATAGATAATCATAATAGTCAAGTTTGTAGTCATGTTAGTTAAGATTTTCTAGATGTACATAGATATATTTTAGTTAGGCATTCTTCATATTTTTCAAAGATTACAGAATATGGCATTTTTAAATGTTTTAATAACTTAGGACTTTTCATGACAATGAGATACTCTGATCCTGGCAGCACCAATCTACTTCAAGAGGAAGATGGGCATCGAAGAGGATCCTTATGGAGTTTGATAGCCATTTGGACAAGAAACTGCTCTTGCCTGGACTATTGCATAAACTGTACACAGAGAACCCTCAGAAAGAGGACTGCTGAACTTGCCTAAAGGTGAGATGATCTTTCGGGGTTCCTGACTTATGAAAGTGTCTATGAGACATTCTGCAGGACACAACAGATAGTGACTGAACTGCCTTTGAAATTTCTTGCTTCATGGAAATGTCTGCTGAATACTATGGCCTGTAGGCTGAAGATGGATGCCCCAATGGTACAGAGGAACTTTGGGTGACTGTCCAGGCAGTGAGATGTCTCTGTCACTTCTAGAGTTTTGGAAGTTTCTTACTTGTTTACTTAGGTAATATTATATCCTTCTGGAGTCTTTGATGGAGTTAAAGAATATATAGATAGTTAGAGTTTTCCTTAGTTATGATAAAAGATAAAGTAGATGTAAATATTGTAACTGTAATTCTTGCTTTATAACTGTTTTGTTATATGTAATTTTGCTATGTTAAAGTTAAAGCCTTCCTTTTTTTTGTTTAAACAGAAAAAAAGGGAAATGATGGAGGAAGGTCATTGGTTAATTATAAGCCCTCATAGGTTAGAACATAGGTGGGTGGAGTAAACAGAACAGAATGCTGGGAGGAAGAGGAAGTGAGGTAAGACACCTCAGACAGAGGCCATGCTCCCCTCTCTCAGGCAGACGCCATGAAGCAAGCTGCCAGGTCAGACATGCTGAATCTTTCCCGGTAAGACTGATGCTACACAGATTATTAGAGATGGGTTGATCAGGATATCAGAATTAGCCAGTAAGAGCTAGAGCTAATGGACCAAGCAGTGTTTAAAAGAATACAATTTGTGTGTTGTTATTTCAGGGTATAAGCTAGCCAGGCGACCAGGAGCTGGGGCAGCAGGAACACAGCCCACAGCTCCCACAACATGTTACAGTCCTAACTGTCCTGAAACTCGCTCTGCAGACCAGGGTGGCCTCGAACTCATAGAGATCCCCCTGCCTCTGCATTCTGAGTGCTGGGATTAAAGGTGTGTGCCACCACTGCCTGGCAAAAGTTAACAAATTTGAGGAAAAAAAATTTAAAGGAAAAATTCAGCAAGAAAACCAAAATATTTTAAAAGTTCTGAACAGAAACTCAGGAAATGAAATAAATGGCTAATTAAATAAAACCATACTGGAAAACTTTGTGGAAACATAAGACCATGGAGAAGAACAAATTTCAGGACAGAGAACTTAGTGAAGACATAATACAAACAGTAAAGATAAAAGTTAGACATGAACAGTATTTCTAGTAATTCTGGGGTGCATTCAAGTGACTAAATCTGTGAATTCATGGTGTAGAAGATGCTCAGAGAAAATATAAAAAATAGACAGATTACCTAGAGAAACTGTAGCAGAAAACTCCCCAAATCTAGAGAATGAAGTATAAATACAAACACAAGAGGCATTCATAATCCCACCAGACATTATCAAAGAAGAAACTCTATGACACACTAAGGTCAAAATGCCAAAAATATAAAGTAAATAATAATACTAAAAAAAGTATGAGAAAAAATGAAATTTGAAAGTTTCTCCACAGCAAAGGAAACTTTGGCAGCTATATTTCAGACAAGAGCTAATATCCAGAATTTGAAAAGAATGGCAAAAATTAAACATACAAACAGGTCCCATGGCCATTAAAAATTTGGCTATTGAAAGGAATAAACTGTTCTATAAATGCCCAATAAGTGATTTTATAAAGTGTTCTATGTCCCTAGCCATTAGTGATATACAAATTAAAACCACTTTGGAATTTCACCTCACCACAGTCAGAATAGCTGTCATAAAGAAATCTGAGAACAAATTCTTGTGAGGATGGAGTGGGGGAGGAACTTTTATTCACTACTGATAGGTGTGCAAACTAGTGCAGCTATTATGTAAATCAGTATGGTAGTTTTTTAAAACCATATGACATAGCTATGCCACTCCTGGACATGTATGCAAAGGACTCCATATCAGATAGAGATGCTTACATAGAGATAGAGATACTTACATATCCATGTTTATTGGTGCTCTATCCATCATAGCAAGGAAAAGGAAACAATCTAAATGGCCATAAACAGATGAATGCATATACAATTGAATTTTATACCTCTGTAAAAAAATAAAAGTTTCAGGCAAATAGCTGGATTAGGTAAGTATAATAAGTTATGTGACTCAAACTTAGAATTAAAAACTGTATTTTATCTCATATTTAGTACCTAAACTGTACTATATACATGTAACATATAAATGTAATGTATAAATGTAGGTAAAACTTAAAAACAACAGCAACTAGAAGGTAGACCATGTGAGGGTAAAAAGAGGTGATAAGAAGGATGAGGCATGGGACATAAAAGAGGAAAAGAGACTAAGAGGAGGTTACAAGGATGGATTTGAGTGGCTAGAGGGAGAATCTACTAAAACGTACTTGTGTTAAAAATTCCATAATGATATGTAATACCTTGTATGCTAGTTTACAAAGTAAGAAATATTTAAATATATTTTTTATTGACATAAATTATGCTTATAATGATTTCAAAAAATTTCAGCAGAGAAAAAGTATTGAAAAGGACCAGCTATGAGTTAGGTATAGTGGCATATGCCTGTAAACTCAATACTCCAAAGGCCAAGATAGAAGGATTGCAGCAATTCTGTGGCCAGGCTGGGCTACATAGAGAATTACAAGGCATCTTAAGGCTATTCACTGAGAGTATTTCTAAAACAATTCACCCTGTCAAAGATAAAAGAATTAATTATGAATCCAGAATTGAAAAAAAGCATATAGTGTAATTTTCACCTGATTATTGTAAAAAGATTGTAGATTACAGAAAAGGGAATACAATTTTCTGAACATAGATATAGAGAAAGTATCCATTCTGGAAATCTGAGAGGATAAAAGATTTTTTAAAAGATAAGAAAATAAAAGAAAAAAGAAAGAAATTTAAAAAAATAGGCCTGTGATGTTCTGTGTGAGACATAAGGTCTGATAAATGTGTACAAAGAATCCAAGGAGAGAGGAAAGAGCCCCAGACAAATAAAATTCTTGAAGAAAAGTAGGCCAGATCTGATGTAAATCCAACTACTCTGGAGTTGAGGCAGAAGGGTACAAAGTTTGGTAAGGGTGGGGGAAAAAATCTTAAAGCTTTTGGTCTCTAAGAGAGTCAAAAATTTCCATTGGGGTGATAGTAAGAGATGCACAATAACAACACACAAACAGTAAGTAAAAGAAAATGGAAACAACTCGTCCCCATTCCTGTGACCCTGAGAACTGAACCCAGGATCTGTGCCCGTGAGCTCTACCTTCATTCATTTTCTTTTTCCTCTTTATTTCATCAGCTTTTCTAAATTGTACAATCTAGCTTTGACTAATTGAACCTAGCCTCTCCAGCACCTAGAATTGTAGATTTGCACCATCGTGCCTGGCAAGGATTAACTTGTTATTCCTTTTTGTTTTTTACAGATAGAGTCACATAGCCGAAGCTGGCCTCAAACTCTTTGTGTAGCTGAGAATGACCCTGAACTCCTGATCTACCTCCCTCTACTTCCATGACCAGTGTCCACAGCCACTCCTGGGTTTGTGCACAAACCCGAGGCTTCATGAAAGTCATATCTAAACATCGTGCTAATAATAGAAATAAAGACTAAAAATTATCAGCTAAGGGGGCACATGCCTTGTAATCCCAGCACTCGGAAGGTGGAGGCAAGCAGATTTCAGTGAGTTTAAGGCCAGCCTGGTCTACAAAGTGATTTTCAGGACAACTGACACGACACAGAAAAACCCTGTCTTTAAAAACAAAAACAAACAAACAAAAATCCCCCAAAAACTATCAGCTAAGATTAAACTTCACCATGATATGTGGGTAAATTTATTAGGAACACATAAAATTCATGTTGTTCAACTTAATAAGAAAGCTTCAAAATCAATTACAGAAAAGTCAGCCTTTTTACGCCTCTGTCTAAAGGACCGGAGGAAGGACCAATGAGCATGTCTATTACTTCCGGACATTTCAAGCTTTGCCATGTCAAGCCTTCACATTGGTGGATATGCCCCCTGTTAACACTGGCTCCGCCCCCGAGAGCTCTTGATCCAATCATTTGCCATAGAGTGCTCCAGAATTTTCTTCAAGATACAGAGGGGGTTTCTGGGAGAAACAAGGGATTCTGGGAGTTCATCGGGTGATTGCGAGGTTAACACGTCTCGCCTGCCGCTCCGCTCCTCTCAGCCGCTCCGCTGCAGAGGTGACTGGATTTTCGCGCTTGGGACTCCTGAGGAGAACAAAGGCAGGGAAAATCAACAGTCAGGTAGGGACTTCCGTTGGCCTAGACACTAGTTGCGTATGGCGCCCCGTTGGGTGCCTCGGGGCTGCCACGGTAGTGGTATGGCGAGGGTGTGTCGAGGGCCTTGTTGGACCCGCCTGACTGAGTTCAGGCCTAGTCTAGTCCCTTGTGGCCACAGGATGGATGAGAAGAGGTTGCTTGGGTATAGAGACACAGAGGCTGTGTGGTGGTAGGCTCAGTCTGCAGACTCTGAGGGAGAGGTCAGGAGGGAGCCGTTGGGTGCAGGCAATCACGCGGGGAGAGTGATGAGGTGCCATAGTCTAGGCCTTAGGGTGCTCAGTATGTCAGGCTGCAGACTCTGCATGGGACTGGGCCCTGGTATGTGTGTGCGTGTTCACGTGCCGGCATGTTGCGTGTGCGCGCGTGCACGTGCATGTGTGTGTTTCCTGCTTGCCTGCCCACATGTGAATGCCTAGCTATGGAAGGAGGGGTGTGTTATGATGGTGAAAGGCCAAGCTCCTGAACAAATGGAGCTCACACAGCGCAGATGCCTCACTGTGGAGTAGGCGTGCGTGCCCATTTGGTCTTTGGCGGGAAAACATCTGTTGGGTCTCTTTGAGGTAGGGAGGGCTGCCTTTGGCACACAACATGGCGGCCAACCTCAGCATAGAGGAAAGGGAGAGGGGAGGGGCGACAGTCCTGACGGGAGATGGGGCAATATTTCCCCCCTGGTGAGCCAACTCTCAGTGGTGGGGGATGTGTTAGGGTTCTGGAGCACCCTGATTCTGAGAGTGATACGAGAGGCTTCTGGGGAAGAAATGAATACTTGCTGGCTTGGGATGGGGCAAAAGTCTATGGCTTTTTGGAGGCCAAAGGAGGCCAACAATATTTAAGCACTTGGAGGCACCCTGCCATCTAGCCTAGAGAAGCTTACTGCTGACTGAATGAGCTTATGTGTTGCCATATGCCAGAACCTTGTGAGTGGCAGGTGGGCAAATCAGAAGAAATGGTCACTGCTTGAGGGTGGAGGGCATACAGAAGACAAGGCTAAGTGGCTTCCTGGGATGAATGTGAAGATGGAATGGTGCCTCTATGGGCTGGTGCTGTGCATTTGGGATCAGAAAGGCTTGACAATCCACAGATTCCCCTATGGGGGACATAGCAACCATGTGAATTGCAGTGCTGTACGTTGTACAATTTCCGAAATAGACCATACATGCATTGAGCAACAATTTTTTTAAAAATATCTTTACAGGTTACAAGCAGTAACGTGGGCTTGTACTCACAGATATTGAAGAGGCCAAGGCAAGAGGATCACTTGAAGCTAGGAATTCTATCCTGAGAAAATACCAAGCATTTAAAAGTACGTATTTTAGTATATAATCTTTTAAAACTATGGTGAAATTCTTTCTGAAATTAATACTGTGTATTTTTTTTGCTAGTGTTGACAATAGAACAGCTGAAAAGCTGTTAATGGCTAAATATTTGGAATCCTATGGGTCAAAAAAGTATGATTTGCCTTATATGTTGGAGATGAATTTAACTACAAGGAAATATTTCAAATTCAATAATAAAAAACCACAACTTGCCAAAATTAAGAGGGCAAATAAAGAAGGGATCAGCAGAAAATTGTTTTAGACTTTTTTTTTATTAGAAAAGAACAAATACAGGCTGACAAGGTAACTGAGAAGGTAAAGGCCCCTGACAGCTGGAGTTTGATTACCCAGGCTGACCAGGTGGAACTGTAGGAATTCCTGAAAGTGTTTTTATTCATTTATTTATTAAAAATTTCCACCTCCTCCCATCCTCCCATTTTCCTTCCCCTCCCCCTCCCCTCCCTCTCCAGTCCTAAGAGAGGGCAGAGTACCCTGCCTTGTGGGAAGTCCAAGGTCCTCCCCCCTCCGTCCAGGACTAGGAAGGTGAGCATCCAAACAGCCTAGGCTCCCACAAAGCTAGTACATGGAGTAGAATCAAAACCCAGTGGCATTGTCCTTGGCTTCTCTCATCAGCCCTCATTGTCCACCATGTTCAGTGAGTCCGGTTTTATCCCATGCTTTTTCAGTCCCAGTCCAGCTGGCCTTGGTGAGCTCCCAATAGATCAGCCCCATTGTCTCAGTGGGTGGGTATACCCCTCCTGGTCCTGACTTCCTTGCTTATGTTCTCCCTCCTTCTGCTCCTCATCTGGGCCTTGGGAGCTCCAGTGTGGGTCTCTGTCTCTATCTCCATCCATCACCAGATGAAGGTTCTATGGTGATATGCAAAATATCAGTGTGGCTATAGGATAGGGCCATTTCAGGTTCCCTATCCACTGCTGCCCAAGGACCTAGCTGGGGAAATCCCCTTGGACACCTGGGAACCCCTCTAGAGCCAAGTCTCTTGCCAACCCTAAAATGGCTCCCTTAGTTAAGATATCTTCTTCCCTGCTCCCATATCCACCCTTCCTCCATCTCAACCATCCCACTCCCCCAAGCTCTCCCCAATCCTCCTCTTCTCCCTTCTCTATCCCCAATTTCCCTCCCCCCAACCCACTTTGCACCTCCATGCTCCCAACTTTTGCCCGGCAATGCTTGTCTACTTCCAATATCCAGGAGGATAAATATATGTTTTTCTTTGGGTTCACCTTCTTATTTAGCTTCGCTAGGATCACGAACTATAGGCTCAATGTCCTTTGTTTATGGCTAGAATCCACTTATGAGTGAGTACTGGGTTATCTCACTCAATAAAGTGTTTTCTATTTCCATCCATTTGCACGCAAAATTCAAGATGTCATTGTTTTTATACCGCTGAGTAGAACCCTAAAGTATATATGTGCCACACCTTCTTTATCCATTCTTCTATTGAGGGGCACCTAGGTTGTTTCCAGGTTCTGGCTATTACAAATACTGCTGCTATGAACATAGTTGAACAACTGCTTTTGTAGTATGATTGGGCATCTCTTGGGTATATTCCCAAGAGTGGAATTGCTGGGTCCTGAGGTAGGTTGACTTCCAGTTTGCTGAGAAACCGCCACACTGATTTCCAAAGTTTTTGTACAAGTTTGCATTCCCACCAACAATGGATGAGTGTTCCCCTTACTCCACATCCTCTCCAGCATAGGCTATCATTGGTGTTTTTGATTTTAGCCATTCTGACAGGTGAAAGATAGTATCTCAAAGTTGTTTTGATTTGCATTTCCCTGATTGCTAAGGAGGTTGAACATGACCTTAAGTGTCTTTTGGCCATTTGAACTTCTTCTGTTGAGAATTCTCTGTTAAGTTCAGTACCCCATTTTTTAATTGGGTTAATTAGAGTTTTAATGTCTAGTTTCTTAAGTTCTTTGTAATATGAAGGGGCCTGCTTGTTGGGGTTTATGTCCTGCCCAGTTCCCCACAGCTGGCAAGCCCCAAAGAAAATCACACATAGGTCTACATAGGTTATAAAACTGATTGGCCCATTAGCTCAGTCTTCTTATTAGCTCTTGTAGCTTATATTAACCCATTGTTCTTATCTATGTTAGCCACATGGCTTGGTACCTTTCTCAGCCGGGCAGATTACATCCTGCTTCTTTAGTGGTCTGTGCAGGAGAGTGGGAAGAGCTTCCTTCTTTCCAGAATACTCCTGTTCTCATCACCCTGCCTCTACTTCCTGTCTGGTTGACCCGCCTATACTTCCTGCCTGGCCAATCAGCATTTATTCAAAACATGATTGACAGAATACAGACAATTCTCCCACACCAGTTCTTTATATATTTTGGAGATCAGACCTTTGTCTGATGCGGGGTTGGTGGAGATCTTCTCCCATTCAATAAGTTGCCTTTTTGTCTTAGTGACAGTGTCCTTTGCTTTACAGAAGCTTCTCAGTCTCAGGAGGTCCCATTTATTCAATGAGGTCCTTAATGTCTGTGCTGCTGGGGTAATACGTAGGAAGTGGTCTCCTGTGCCCATGTGTTGTAGAGTACTTCCCACTTTCTATTCTATCAGGTTCAGTGTGGTCAGACTTATATTGAGGTCTTTAATCTATTTGGACTTGAGTTTTGTGCATGGTGATAGATAAGGATCTATTTTCACTCTTCTATAGGTTGACATCCAGTTATGCCAGCACCATTTGTTAAAGATGCTTTCTTTCTTCCATTGTATAATTTTAGCTCCTTTGTTGAAAACCAGGTGTTCATAGGTTTGTGGGTTAATATCCGGGTCTTCGATTCAATTCCATTGGTCAATATCTCTTTTTATGCCAGTACCAAGCTGTTATCATTACTGTAGCTCTGTAATAGAATTTGAAGTCAGGGATGGTAATGCCTCCGGAAGTACTTTTATTGTATAGTGTTGTTTTGGTTATCCTGTTTTTTTTCCCCATATAAAGTTGATTATTGTTTTCTCAATGTCTGTGAAGAATTTTGTTGGGATTTTGATCGTGATTGTGGTGAATTTATAGATTGCCTTTGGTAGAATTGCCATTTTTACTATGTTGATCCTCCCAATCCTAGAGCATGGGAGATCCTTCCATTTTCTGGTATCCTCTTCAATTTCTTTCTTCAAAGACTTAAATTATTGTCATATAGATCTTTCACTTCCTTGGTTAGAGTTACCTCAAGATATTTTATGCTATTTGTGGCTATTGTGAAAGGTGATGTTTCTCTCATTTCCCTCTCTGCTTCTTTGTTCGTTGTGTATAGGAAGGCAACTGATTTTTTGGAGTTGATCTTGTATCCTGCCACATTACTAAAGGTGTTTATCAGCTGTAGGAGTTCTTTGGTAGAGTTTTTGGGGTTGCTTATGTACACTATCATATCATCTGCAAATAATGAAAGTTTGACTTCTTCCTTTCCAATTTGAATCCCCTTGATCTCCTTATGTTGTCTTATTGCTATTGCTAGAACTTCAAGCACTATATTGAAGAGATATGGTGAGAGTGGACAGCCTTGTCTTGTTCCTGATTTTAGTGGTATGGCTTTGAGTTTCTCTCCATTTAATTTGATGTTAGCTGTCGGCTTGCTGTATATTACTTTTATTATATTTAGATATGAACCTTGTATCCCTAATCTCTCCAAGACTAAAAGTTGTTTTTTAATCTCTATAGGGCACTTGATAAGACACATGTACTCACAGACATAAAATAAATTTTATGTAACAAAAAGTAAAGAACAAATGCTTAAGATAGCGATCTAAGGGTCAGTTTAAAGAAACTAGAGTCAGGACCAAGAGTAAATCTAATTTATAAAGTGTCAAATGAAGAAATGTTGTGCACAAGTGAGGATATCAGAAATGTATACAAACAACACAAATGTTCCTTTAAAGAGTTGTAAAACTGGAACCGGGTGGTGGTGGTTCACACCTTTCATCCCAGCACTCAAGAGGCAGAGACAGATAGATCTCTGAGTTCTAGTCCAGCGGAATTTACAGAGCAAGTTCCAGGACAGCCAGGGGTACAAAGAGAAACTCTGTTTTGAAAAATCAAAATAGAGTTGTAAAACTGATGAACACTACTGATCAAGATAAAAGAACAAAAACTAATATCAAGAATGAAAAGAAGACACTGTATCAGGCTATGCAGACATTTAAAAAGAGAATTGAATGTTAAGTGTGGATTTTCACCAAAGCTTGAAAACTTACAAATTGCAGGTTTCTTCAGGAGACAGAACATACTAGAACTGCCACTAGATAAAATATTGTAAATAGATTTAATTTGTTAAAGATTTTCTTAAAACTAAACAAAATGGACCTAATAGGACTGGTCCTACACTTTCTGGGGAAGCTTGGTAGGACCTGGATTGCCTGCCATCAATATGCCTTTCTGTCTTTTCCACTCACAGGAGGAGAAGCCTGCTTCAGTCAGCACACATCCCTGTCTGGTCATGTTTCCTTCCAAGTTCACTGCTATGGGACTGGCTATTCTTCAGGACTGGTGCAGGTGGATGGGTGCCAATGCCCAGCGCTCCCTGCTCATCCTGGGTATCCCCGATGACTGTGAGGAAGAAGAATTCCAGGAGGCTGTGCAGGCTGCCCTCAGGCCCCTGGGCAGGTACCGAGTGCTTGGCAAGGTCTTCAGAAAAGAGATCGGGGCAAAGGTCGCTTTGGTTGAATTCGCTGACAATTTAAACCAAAGTCTGATCCCCCAACAAATACCAAATGATAGGGGGCCCTGGACTGTGATCTTCCTGCCTCGGGTCCCTGATATCGAGCTACAGGACACACTCAATTTCCCTGCTCACGGGCAAGCTTTGGAAGGGTCTTCAGGTGGGGCAGGGGCTTCAGGTAGGTCAGGGGCTACAATGGAGGAAGGAGATGTAGTTAGGGCTATGGGTGAGGCAGGAGGAGCAGCTGAGGAAGGAGCCGAGGATGAGGCAAGAGTACCTGTTGAGGAAGGAGCCGAGGGTGAGGAAGGAGGAGCAGATGTGGCTCCTCCTGCCCCCTTCCTACTGGAAGAAGGAGCTGCAGCCAAGGCAAGAGTGTCAGAAGAGGAAGAAACAGAAGGTGAGGAAGGAGCGGGTGAGGCAGGAGGAGCAGCCCAGGAAGAAGCTGCAGCTGAGTCGAGCATGCCAGATGAGGAAGGAGCAGCGGCGGATGGGGAAGGAGTTGTAGATGAGGGAGGGGCTGTGTATGAGGCAGCAGTAGTAGATGAAGCAAGCTTGTCAGATGAGGGGGCTGTGGATGGGGAAGATGATGTAGTTGAGGCAGGGGCTGCGAGAATGTCTGATGAGGAGGGAGCTGGAGGTGACATGGGGGTCGCAGGTGTTATAGGAGCTATGGGTTGGGCAGGGGCTGCAGGTGAGGTAGGAGCTGCAGGAGAAGGAGGCGTTTTAGAGGCAGGAGCAGGAGGTGATGAGGGGTCTGCAGGTGATGAGGGGTCTGCAGGTGATGAGGAGTCTGCAGGTGATGAGGGCTTTGGAGATGATGAGGGGTTTGCAGGTGATGAGGGCTCTGGGAGCGATGAGGGGTCCGCAGGGGATGAAGGCTCTGCGGATGATGGAGGGGCCGTGGGAGAAGAAGGAGCTGTAGGAGAGGATGAGGCAGGAGCAGTAGGTGAGGCAAGACTGTCAGATGAGGAGGGAGCTGCAGGTGACATGGGAGTTGCAGGCATTCTAGGAGCCGTGGGATTGGCAGGAGCCGCAGGTGAGGCAGGAGGCTCGGGTGAGGAAGGGCCCTTTGATGTGGCAGGAGGGGCACGTGGGGCTGGAGCCTGGACCCAGCAGTGGGGCCAAGCCATGCAGCCCATCCTGGAAAACATGGCCTACCAGGAGCTGAGGCACTTCTCTGGGATGGAAGAGCCCGGCTGTGGGGGTCTGTCTTTCGAGAGCTGGTTGGACCACGCCAATGACATGCTATACATGTGGCGCCACATATCCGAGACGGAACGGCGTCGGCGGCTGGTCGAGAGCTTGGGCGGCCCTGCCCTGGATCTCCTGTGTGAGCTTCTGGAAGAGAATCCAGACACCCCTGCGCAGGACTGCCTGGCTGCACTGGTGCAGGTGTTTGGCAACAAGGATCCCGTGATGACCGCGCGGATGAAGTTCCTGACTTGCTCCCAAGGGCCTCAGGAGACGCTCTTTGCCTATGTGATGCGCCTGGAAGCTCTGCTGCAGATGGCCGTGGAGAAGGGGGCCATTCAGCCTGCAATGGTGGATCAGGTGAGGGCAAGGCAGGTGCTAATGCGAGCCCGGCCCAACCATATGCTGCAGAACAACCTGAGGAGGATGCGACTGGAGAGGCGGCCACCTGGCTTTGTTGGGCTGCTCAGACTTGTTCGGGAGACTGAGGCATGGGAGGCAGCTCTGGTAGAAAATGCAGTGGTTCAAGTAGGGGAAGGGGTGGAAGTGCATGGTGGAGAGCTGGATGTGGTCCAGGCTGCCCTTATTGGTGTTGGGGGCACTGAGCCTGCTCCTGCTGTTAGAGAGGCCCTTCCAACCAGTGAAGCTGCTGGCCAGGCTGCTGCTGCTGTTCTTGAGCAAGCTGCTGAGGCTGCTGCTGATATTGATGGTGCCACAAAGGCAGGCCTTGATTCTGACGAGGCCAAGGTCTTCCCTGTCACCGACAGAGATGAAAATGTGTTGGCCCCTTCTGGCTCAGGCCAGGCAGGACCCACTGAAGGTCCAGGTGTGCCTGAGAGCTTGGCCAGTGCAGGAGAGCAAGAAGTAGAGCCTGTACCAGAGGGGTTGAAGGAAGAGTCAGAAAATGAGGATGGGGCATGGGAAGGTAGTCACCCCAAATCCTTTGGCAAATAGGTTGACAAGGTTCAAGGGCTTCCTCCTTCCTCAAGTTTTAGAGGCAGGCAAGGGAAGCCCAAGGCCCATGCTTCACCCCCAAAGTACAGCAGGGCCCAGAAAAAGTTTTACCCAACCTTAAACCAACTCTCTCCCACAAATGCCCAAGGGGTTCTGGCTACCACCAGCACCACCACCACCTCTCATTCGAGTTATCCAGGTGACCACATTTGCCACCAAGTAGAGTCAGGAGAGGTTCCCTTTCCCATGACAATGTTACCTCCAGAACTAGTCCTGACCTGTTCTGGCTTGACTTGCCTGAAACACATTGCTGAGGTCCCAGCATCACAATTAAGGATGTGGCCTGAGAATGCAACCGCTCTAGTCTGGAAGATGTGGGAAAGAGGCCATCCCAACACTTCGGTTACTTCATTCTCCCAGCACAGGCAACCCACCGCCTCCCATTTGCAGTGTCTAGGCAGGCAGGCTGCTTTCTGCCATGGGAAGTTCACTCTTATCTGTCTGCCTTATAGTGCCAGCTCTCCAGAGCGTTCACCTTCACACACTCCCCCTCATCCATTGGTTGTGTGCCAAGCCATGAAATACGTTAAACTGGACAAGTGGAAATTCTGGCCACCTGGTCAGCCACTTCCATATAGACAAGTGCAGTGAGCTGCTGTCCTAGTCAGGCCTTTCCTGTTCTTTGTGAGCTACTTAGCTGCTTTCTCAGTGTGAACCTAGGTCTGCCACTGACTGATTGTCTTCCAGATATGTGCATTATAACCTGAGCAGGTCTTTTCCGAAGGCCCCAAGTCCAGCATCATGACCCAGCTGGAAGAACAGAAGACACCAAGGGATTGACTGATGCTTATCTTGTGACTGTCACTTGATTGCTCTGCACAGGCAAAAAGACATTGGACCTGGGAGGGACTTGAACATCATGTTTTTGTTCCATTTAAGTTGTTATTCATGACCCCTATATCCTCTACTTGGTGGGAGTATTCTGCGTTTTGATATCTGATGTATACCATAATTGGCCTGTGTCAATAATAAGGCGGCCCCGCCGGGTCATCCTCCAAAGTAAATGAGTATCACCAGAGGCCATTGTCTTGATAAGATGCACATCTTGGATGTTTGAAAAGGTAGAAAACGGTGAGGGGCTCCAAGCTGCTTTCAGAGCCCCAGGAGGAGTAGTCTGGGAACTGTAGCTTCTGGTGACTATGATGTATTTCTGACGAGTGTTTTACATTTTTTCAATGGTTTCATTAAATGTTTTTCTTTAATAAATTTTTTGGATGTTTCAGCTCTATCTAACCTTTTCCTTGGGCAGTTGGGGGAAGGAATGGGTTTACAGGAGTATGAAATTTCAGCTTGGCACCCGTGGGATATATCGTTACTGAGAGGGTAAGGAGTAAGCACTTCAATAAGCGAGCTAGGGATTGTGAGAGATGATTTGTGGTTCAGTTTCACTGGTCTCATTTGGGCTTTTGAAATATTGTACCAGCCGGGCGGTGGCGGCGCACACCTTTAATCCCAGCACCCGGGAGGCAGAGGCAGGCGGATCTCTGTGAGTTCGAGGCCAGCCTGGTCTACAAGAGCTAGTTCCAGGACAGGAACCAAAGCTACAGAGAAACCCTGTCTCAAAAAACCAACAAAACAAAATATTGTACCAACCTGACATGATGACCCATGAGTAATCCTAGCACTTGTTAGACTTACAATTGTAGTCTAACCATGCAGGGACTTTCAGGACAGCCTAGGCTATAGCTACATGCAAAACCCTATTAATTTTTATTTATGCATATGTGTTCATATGCCATTTGTGCAGGTGCCTGTAGAGGCCAGAAGAGGATTTTGGATATCCTGACGTTGGAGTTTCAAGTGGCTGTGAGCTGCCCAGTGCGGGTGCTGGAAACTGAGCTATGGTCCTTTGCAAGTGCTCTTAACTGCTAGGCTGTCTCTTAAAACATGCAAAATGACTTTTGTTGATGCTGGTTTTCTTAGTTTAAGGACAGTACCACATGGAGAAGACAATACTAACCATTATACCACTTTTCACGTTTTGTTACTCTGCCAGCTGTGAGCCACACTGACTTGAGGCTTGTAGTAGACTGAATACCTCTAGCCGCTGGCCTTCATTCTTACTGACAGTGCCAAATGCCTAGGCTAGCATAGGCTGTGGGGTTCGATGTGGCTCAGGGTATAAAACAGAGAGTACCTTTCAACCCTGTGTCTTTCCTTACATCAATGTAGCCCCCAACTATGAAGTGTGAGCATTATATTCAACAATATGTCTATAGAACTGACTGTGTAAAGGCCCTGAGCAAGGAAAGAGAGGCTGTGGTGACCTGTAAATGTTTGTCATAGCATTTACTCTGTGTGCCACCAAGGCAGAATAGCCAACCGGGTAGAGTACAGGTCAGGGCCACCCCTATCTGGAGTTTTGGCCTGAATACCCTCAAATTGAGAGTTCATCCGTGGGGTCAGTTGTAGCGAGCCTATCATAATGCACTCGAAGTTGTACCTGTTGTATCTATTTTTGGAATGCTTGTTTCAGCCTTTGGAGAACGCATGGGCCAAAAAGACAGATCAATAAACAATAGCCATCAGCCCAATTAGGGAAGAGATGAGTATGGCAAGCCATGGGGACCAATTAAACCAGGTCTCATAGGGGGTCCTTGACTTAAATGAATCAATATCTTTTCTTAACTCATCTAGGGTTCTCGTGACTATCCCAGAATGGTCCACATAGAAGCAACATTCTTCTCCAAGTGACCTTCAAATTCACCCTGTTCCATAAACAGAAAGTCCAAGCCTCTCCTATTTTGTAAGGTTACTCTTGCTAAAGAATCCAAAGACTTTTGTAAATAACTTGATGCAGTCTCTGCCTTTTCTAATTATGTCCAGCCCAGTCTGCTCACATCCCCAGGAAGAACAATAGTAATCAGGAGCTGCCCCACAGTTTCTAATAGCAGAGGCAGTCCGGTTGCTTTCTGGGCATACATAAAAGGGTGTCTGCAGGAAGGCATGTCTCCTGAGGACATTAGAACACCCAGGCTCATTATGGTAAGATGCCTGAGGTAGGGTGCACCCCTGAGAACCTGAATGCCGGTCTCCCTTCCATCCCCAGAATCCAGTCTCCCACATCCCGGTTCCCTTGCGGCAAATCACAGAGGTCAAACATCAGGTCAGGCCACAATGTCCAGGGTGTCGTCATCTGAGAAGTCTGGAGGTTTAGGATCCTTCCAGTGCCAGCGCTTGACAAGATCCACGTCACCTTCTGTGGTTGGTGGGGGCTTGCTGCCTGGACCTTGGTCCCCATGAGAAGAGTTAATATGATTACTACCGGGAGGGCCATCTGAAATAGATAAACAGGCAACACTCTCCTCAAGGGTCAGTCTCCCTTGGGCAGTGGTGATTTTTCTTATCTTGTGTTTGAATTTAAGGGTTGTCCACCATAATCTCTTTCTTTCTTTATTGGTCATCTTGGTCTTCCCCATTGTCCTGAGGGGAGGGGAGAAATTTTAAGTTATGAGCAGGTAGCTATATGGGTGTTTCCCCTCTGTTTGGGAAGACACATCCATATCCTCAGCCTTGTGTCAACAAAGGATCTGGGCCCCTCCATTGGTTAGTGAGAGGATCCTTCCACCTAACCTTTAGGCAGGGCCTCATTGGTAGGGATCTCCAATGTTTCTGGAATCTATTTTATTCATCTGATTTTTGAAAATTTAAAATATTGATGGTTAGTAATGCTTTTTGCAGTTGTAGATAGGGGGAGACTTATACCCTTTTTTTGTTTCATAAGGACCTCTTTGAGATATTGGTGATGTCTTTTGACAATTGTTTGACCCTGAGGCTTGTATGGGGTCCCGGTGATATGGGATATATTCCATCTCTGGTTTTACTTATAAAACAGGGGCCGTTGTTGGTTTTGACCTGTTGTGGTAGTCCCAGTGTAGCAAAACATTGTAAAAAGTGGCTTTTGGCATGAGTTACTTTTCCCCAGAGTGGGTGGGAGCTCAGCATGCCTTAGAGTATGAGTGTATGGTCACAAACATATGTTTTTAATTTGCCAATTGGAGGGTAGTGTCTGTTTGCCAGATGATAACTCTCTTGGGTTCACCCCCAGCCCTGGTAAAGGGGGAGTGCAGAGAAACTGTTGGCAATTCTTACATGTATGAACAATTCCCTTTAAATCTGTTCTAGGGATCTGGGAGTATAGGTATTTGAGTCCTCTCCAGTTGACATGAGTTAAGTCATGCATATGGGTAGCATTTTGTATGGGCAGAGCTGAGATCTCTATGAGACAGGCCCCTGAAGCTGCAGCATCCGCAGCAGCATTCCCTTGGGAAATGAGGCCAGGGAGGTTTTGGTGTCCTCTGAGATGTTGAATATATATGGGTTTTTTTTCTATCTTCCAAGAGTGATCTGAGTTGTATCATCAAGGCAGAAATAGGATTAGCATCCGTTCTGATATAGGCATAAAGTAAGTGTGGCTGGCTGTAAGTTCACCACATGAGAGCTGTCTGAATAGAGGCTGCAGGGATCTGGGACCTCTTGTAGTGCAACATATACAGCCATCCTTTCCTTATATTGAGTGCATCGCCCACAAGGGAGAATTATGGTAATCTTTGTCTTGACCCCCCCACGGGAAAACTACAAAGGTGGCCCCATTCTTCCCGCCATCTGTACAAACAGTGAATGCTTGGGGCAGGGGCCTAGAAGAAAAGACTAAGGGCACTCTCTGTAATGGTAAAAATAAAATGAGTGGCTGCAGTGGCAGAAATGCTGCAGGTCCCCAAGCAGCGACAGTGGATAGCCAGTCCCGAGAGCAGCCAGTCCTAGGCAGGGACAGCACAGTTCCCTGAGTGGCCACGAGCCACATGGTGGGTGAGAGACCTCAATGGGGCAGCCAGTCTCACAAGGAGAGACAGACAGATGGACATGCCACAAGACCATGCTACAGGCCTCCAAAGGTGGCTGGTCCTGGGCAGGGAGCCATGCGGTGGGCGAGAGACAGAGACATGGATAGGCACACCATGCAGAGTGAGGTTGGATACTTATTTAGTGGGTTGTGGAGGGGAAAGGGGAGAAGGGGAGGAGAGCAGAGAGGCAAAGACAGAGACACAGAGAGAGAAAGGAGAGACAGAAGCTGCCTCTTCAAAAGGGAGATGGAAAAAGGAGAGACTCAGGCTGCAAGCAAGAAGGAAGATCTGGAGAGGGAGTGGGCAGGGCTTGTGTCTTACAGGGACAGGACAGATCATTACACTCTCCAACGTAGTTCTTGATATAGCTTCACTAACTGGGACACCCCAAAGTGGGTGTTCAGGGTCCCCAGAAATCCTTCCAGGGTGAGGCCCAATTGAGAACAATGTCTGACCACCCCATTCTACATTCTTAGTTTTGAATAGAATTATTAATTTAGAGGGTTCTTTTCCATAATGTCTGAGGGAAGTGTCCCTGATTTTTATGATCAGATCAGCTATTTGATCGACTAGAGAGTACACTCTGGGAGTGCCCCTCAGTGTGGTGTGTACCCATTCTAGTGGTTGTAACTGCTGTACAAG
>NW_024543972.1:0-27238 GCF_018167655.1 Microtus oregoni | reverse complement strand
ACTACATGCTCTTGCTCAGGAAGGATGGAGTTAGGCTGCCCTGGCAGGCTTTCTCTTCTTTAATTCTGCCTGGGCTCCCAGACTACTGCATGGAAAATCCACACCCAGGGAGAGACCTTCCCCTGTTACTCTCCTGGGAAATCCGTCCTCTCTGACAATGGTTCTAGAACAGACACACCAGAAGTGAGCTTCCCTAATTCTACTCTAGACGTCTGTCAGTCCAGCCACGCTGACAACATAAACCAACAAAGACACGCTGCCTTGTAGTTAGAGGAGACATTGAAAAGCTCAAGGAAGTATCCTGGGTGGCCATCAACGAATACGGCATGAAGAAAATGCTGTGTTACATACAGAATACAGTATTTAACACATACATGACATGGCACATTCGCATGAGGGACAAGCAAAGGAAAGCCTGTCATCCACAGGCAAATGGATGCAACGGGACATCACAGAGCAGCAAGAGAGCCACGCCAAGTGTCACATGTTCCCTTTTATCTCATAATGAAAACCAACCAACCAAACAAACAAACACAATGAAACCCAGGGAGCAGAAAGTAGGATAGGCCAGGCTGTGAAGAGGTTTGTGAGTTGTAGCATCTGAGAGCAGGGAGAAGGTAGCAGTATGGCGAGGCTGCACACCATCCATGCACATGTGTACGTGGGATAAAATGGCACCGCAGATGTCATTCATTTCTAACACTAATGTTACTGACCATAAAATTAAAGATGGGCAAGGATCATGGCTCAGTGGGTTAGGTTTTCCCATGCAAGCATGAGAACCTGAGTTCAGATCACCAGCGCCCACGGAAAATCCAGGCACAGCAATACACCTAAACCCTAGAGCCAGCATGTCTGGTGTGGAGGACAGAGTGCTGGATCCATCCGCAAAGCTCTCTGGCCACTCCGCCTGACAAAATCAGTGAGTTTCATGTTCACTGAGAGACTGTGTCTTAAAAGATAAGGTAAATCTGCAGCCAACTAAGCTGCACGGGAGGTCCCCTTTCTCAGCGGGGCCCGCTGTGCAACGGTTGCCAGCAGCTTCTCACTGGGGCCTGGTGTGCAATGCTTGCCAACAGCACACTTGTTCGGATGACCTCACCCTGTTGCCTGTATGGGCTCCCCGAAGGGACCTTGGAGACAATCTTCTGAAGGCTCTTCGAGCTCTGACCTCAATGTCGCCTCCAATCTAGGCCCCAGACAGGTATTCGCTGTGCCCTAGGGAAGCCTCAGGTCACCACGGCCAGGGGTCTCACTGTCCAGGCCATCACGTCCACCTGAATCATGCCTCAGAATAAGGAACATCAGATGGAGGCCCTACGTAAAGCCAAGTTCAAGCTCTCCGTGCTGCCAGAGGCAAGTGGTGTTATTAAGCCCCTTCCTCCCACTTTCTTGCCCTGGTCCTCCTCACTGAGTTCTTCTTTGTCTGTCTCTCTCAAAGAGGTGAGGCTTCACTAAACTGAATGTAGATTGATCTGAGGGACACAGTCGCTGAGAAGTGACTCGTTCCTGATGGCCGAGGGGTCAGCTGCATCACCAATCCTGGTCCCACGGGCATTGGCGGGCCCCGCACTCCTCGGGGCTTCTACTGTGGTGCTACCCTCTACCCTACTAAATCATGTTCAGTAATAAATATCACATCCTGTCTGGGAAAAGAGGGGTTACAGATGATACGCAGTGTCAGCCTTTGCCCTACACAGTCACACACACGGCAGGGGTGAGGGTGAAACACAAGAGGAGAAAGGGAATACTAGGGAGGGAGAGGAGGGATGGAGGGAGGGAAGAGGGATGGAGGGATGGAGGGATGTATGTGGTAGTAAAGTCAATGGGCTAGTAAGATGGCTGAACAGGCACATTCCACCAGGCCTGATGAGTTGGTTCCAATCTCCAGGTCCGACAACTTCAGGACTCACTCCCAAGGTCTATCCTCTGTCCTATCTGTGTACGTGTGCGTGTGCGTGCACACACACACACGTAACATTTTTGTAAAAAAGAAAAAAATCCATCAGGTTGGCCTTCAAAGGAAGACTAGAATTCACCATGAAAATTTGGGACAAAGAGTGGTAGGCAGAGCCACAGGACGGGAAGGACAGGAGAATGTGATCCTCCTTCCTCTCTCCCCTCCCAGAAGGCTTTTGTTCTCCATCATAGATTCATTTCTGTAATCTACACAAAGAATAGGCTTAGCTCACAAACTCCGGGTAAAAGGTCAAGCAATTTCAAGTGTGCTGAACAGGGCTGGAGAGATGGCTCCATGGTTGAGAGCTCCAGCTGTGGTTCCAGAAGACTGGGATTCAGCTAGCCACCGCCGACTGTGGGTAGCTCACAACCCCCTGTAACTCAAGCCCTAGGGGAACTGAGCCTAAAGTCTGACCTTCCTGGTACCCGACACACACTGGGAATATGCTCGCAAAGACTCAACAAGGAAGATAAATGTCAAATGTACTGAACACAGATTCTCGGGATTCCTTCAAAAGATACAGCACAGGACAAGAGTAAGAGAATGACACAAGAGTCAGACAAACACACACGCACGCACACGCAGAACTACGTGAGTAAAATTAAACTCTAAAGAGAACACTAGAAAATGCTCGTGGAAACACCCACCGAAAATACTGAAACTGTAAGTGCCTATGCACACACTCACAGATAAAATATTTTTGACCAAAGGGAAGGGCAGGGATCTTCCAGCCAGTGTTGAATAATGCCAGAAATGAGTCTGGATGCCTTTGGGAAAAGCCAGAGCCCCACTGCAAGCTCTAAGCCAACACGTGAAGATCTGGCTCTGCCTCGGGAACCGTGTTAACAGTCTAGCGCATCTGAGCACGAAACTACAGAGTTGTGCTCTACTGAACGTCTGAGTGAGCAGGTGGGGCTGGTTTTCCATTTGCAATGCAGTTGGCTCTGTGACCTCATGAATGGATGAAAGCAAGCACGGAAAGGCGGATCCCACCGTTATTTATTTCTTCCTGAAATAAGCAAGGTAACATTCACTTTGGGCAGGTGACAGAGAACCAAAGCAGCCTGTCGTAGAATCAAATGACATTGGCTTCCTGAATGTAACTGGCCCTGCTGGGGAGAATGTCAGGGTCAGGAGGGTCCACACTTAAATGTTGCTACTCACAGAACTGTTGGGGTTCACTTCATGGTCAACAGAGTCTCAGTCTTATTTCTAACCGACAAAGTAAAGAGAAAGGAGCTGCACTGACTACTACTAACACCCTCTGGGCACGGATATTGCTCCCTGTGCCTCCTCCAGGTGAGCTTCAGAAGGTTTCTTCACAGCTGTAAGGACCAGGGACTGAAGGTACGTTTCAACTACCGACACATCCTGCTCTTGCTGTGGGAAAACGGAGAGTTAGGGGATCATTGTTCCATCTCTGCCCTTAGGAAGCCATTCCGAGGCACACAGCATCACAGACCCACGACTTACACTTTCCATGATAACTCTGTCCTGCGCCTTGGAGATTTGTTTCTTCACTTCACTTTCTTCGCCACCAATGAGAGTTTTGCCATGTTCATGCAAGTCCTTGGCTTTCTGAAACAAACAAACGAACAAATCTCCACTCGAGTCTGGCTTGACACCTCACCTCATGTAATTTTAAAAGAACCGACTTTGCATAGCCAAAGGATGCTTGTTAGGAATTCAGAGTAAGAACAGTGGCTACTTCAGCACATCTAAAGAGTTACTCCACTTCAGGAAACCTTCCAGTCCCCCATTTTAAGGTGGTATCATAGTGGGACAAGAAGAGCAAAGGGACTTATCTGGAAAATGGGTGGAGATATGTTAAAGGCCTCACGTGGGGCAGACCTGGGAGGCCAGGCATGGGCCCACATTGGAGACTCCCCAAGGATTCCCACACTGGACACCCCCAAGGCTGCCCAGAGGAAGGAGCCATTTGCCATGCCCATAGAATGTGATTTTCAACGAAGAACACACAGTGTGCAATCCCACGACCCTTCGGTCTAAGGAAAGCTCAAGCCAGGACTCAAATCCCTCTGTTCTCTCAAAGGACACTGCAGGGGTGGACACAGAGGAGAAAGAAGTGTGTCGCCCTCTGTCCAGAAAAGGGCAAAACGCCGGTCCAGTCCCTGCCCTATTCCCAGGGTCCAGAGCAGCTTAGGAACAGATGACCTGCACACTAGCTGAACACAGGTATGGAAGGGGAGCTTGCTGGGCTGGCGGCTGAAGAGGACACAGATGGCGACTGCAAGCAGTAGAAACATTAGGGAAGACAGCGCACATGGTGCTTTCTGGGCACAAAACAGAAGCAAAGCATGGGTAGGGAATGGGAGTCACTTCAGGAGAAGCTGGTACTCTGGGAGGGAAGACGGGGAGACAGAAGCAAGCAGCCAGTGAAGCTTTCAAGAAGGTGTGGGTGGTGTGTGTGTGTGTGTGTGTGTGTGTGTGTATGTTAGAGGGTGTTGTGCGGAGGACACAGGAAACAGAGAGAACAAAGCAAGAAGGCCACGGGGAAATCTGGGAGAGGGAAAGGCCGTGTTTCAGGACAACAGTCTCTCAGAGGCAGAACTGAGGACTAGGAAAGGAGGGAAGCCTGGGTGGAGAAGCAGAGGGAGAGCGAGAAGAGCGAGCACAGGGCAGAAGGGACCACCTGGGAAGCCAGAGAAACCCAGTCACAAGGCTCCCTCTGAGCTACTGCTGCTGCTCACACTGAGCACCCACAGTTAGAAGGGAGCCTTTCTGGGTGGCTCTTCCAACAGGCTCCCAGGCAGTACTCAGCTGCATTAGAGCTGCATGTTCCCTTTCTTAAGCTCTTCCTAAAGGCCTAGATGTATGTAGGTGGCTCTCAAGGTCTTGAATACTAACTTATATTTCTGCGTGCATGGGGGTGCAGGAGAGTGTGCATGCACATGTGTCTGAGTATGGCGACCAGAGGTCATAACAAATTCAAAGTGATTTCCTTCACGTGTACCTGTCTGCAAGCATACGTGTGCACTCGGGAACACCTGCGCCTTCCAGAACCCCTCACCACATCAAGTTTTGAGGCAGGGTCTCTCACGAAACACGAGGCTTTACAGTTTGACTGTTCTGGTGGTCCCACAAGCCCCAGGGATCCTTTTGTCTCTACCCTCTCCACTCTGGGCTTATAGGCACATTCCTGGAGTACACGGGGGTGCTAGGAATATTCACTAGGGTACCAACAGGGGTACTCACACTTGCTCAGAGAAGACAGACCTAGCTTCTCGCCAGCATCCTGAAAACATTCAATTTACTATGACACATGGAGCACTTTAGATAGGGCATCTGAGTCGGGTCTGAGGAGAGATCTTTCACAGAGCATTTTAATGAGAGCATCAAAAAGAATTCCCATTGAAGGGCTGCTTCAATCCCTGGATATACAGAGGTCACTTAGGACCTGGAGCTTCAGCAAGGGTAGAACTGCCAGCTCGCAGTTCAAAGAGGATTAACCCTCTACCAGTTTTTTCATTTCCCACATCTCTTGGGGAGATGCTGAAACGCATGACCACCAACACTGGAGAACAATGCTAATGTCGGAAGACTATAAATGTATGAAAGAAAATAAAAGCTACCCTTGCCCATTGTGTATTTCACTGATCTGTCCAATCCAAACAGTCAGAGAAAACCAGAAGGATCCCCAGACGTGCCAATCTCCATCGCAATGTCACCGGAGGTCCATAACTCATCACTGCGATGCACTGTGATCCTCTCTAAGCAGAGCTCTCGTCACCAGCTCCTGTGCTAGAAAGCTGCCCCCAACACTGTCATCGGCTTCCCAGGTCAAACAAACCTTAGCATCGCTCCTAGGTGTGGGGAAAATTTTCCCAAGAGAGTGTGATCATGCTCTGCAAAACTAATTACTTCTCCCACAAGCTGAGAAAGGGCCAATCTGTCTTCTCCTTTTATAGACACGTGGCATGGCATAGGGGTGTGTTCTGTTGACAAGTGCAATCTACCAGACCTTCAAAAATGTGTCACGTAAATCTTTAGCGTTTCCAATCGTAGTTTCGTGATCCCCTATAGCTTTCTGTAAAATCTTCATCTGCTTCCAAGTTATAAGCTGAAACGTAGGAGAATAATGACAAAATGTCAGTACAACTGAACATCCAACCCTGCTGCCAGTCACAGAAATCGCTTCCCGTGATGTTTTGTGTGCTGACATTTCAAGAACGCGTTTGAAGACATGCCCTTCAGTGCCAAAAGCAACATAACAAGACCTGACCTGTCACAGAGGGAGATAGTCCGTCTAGCTGGTGCAAAAATACTATAAAATCGTTATTCAGTTTGAAATTAACATAAGCCCCACCTCATCTGTGGATTCCCTCCTCACTCGCCAAAATTAAGCACAAAACGTTCCTTTGTTTATTCACAAAGTATTTTGAAGACACCGAGGGCACGGACTAGCTTCCAAGGAATCCCTTCTCCCAACCCTCCCCCCCCCAAAAGTTCTTCATCAATCAGTCATTCCCCGGAGTGTGACATCATCCCATCAACTGTATTATCGACCTAATAAGAAGGGCAGGGAAGACGAATAGCAAACATACTGCAGCTCCTGTGGTCAAACATTCCACAGCAACATGTCAAAAACTGCAAGCACTCGATACACAAAGTCTAGAAAGGCGGGGATTCTTCACGGCTCTGCTTTCACCCTCCTAGGAAACTGAGGCAGGGAGGTGACTCATTTTCTGAGTTTTCATGAGGAGCAAGCAGCAGGACTATGGCTGCATGGCAATCAGTGGGGTCCGGAGAACATGCTCCTCACCGCCAGACTGGAATCTGTCTCCATCTCCCTCAGATTCCAGGCTCTGCTTCCCTACTTTTGGAAGTCAGCATCTTTGGGAGTACCGCCCTGTCCTCCATCAGGATGAAAGACTCCTCAAAGACAGCACTAGTCTGTGTCCATGAACACTTAGCTACCTCTGAACGCTAAGCCTCCACCTGCTCTGCCACAGCCACAGGCACTGCTCTCACTCTGCCTCCCTCGTCACTGTGTCAGAAGTCTACCTGGGACCGCACCCTCACCCTGTCCTGCACCTTTGGCATCTGCACTGCACGGATGGTATAGCTTTCCCTCTGAGCACCCAAGCCCATACCTTCTCCTGCGCTCTCCAAGCAGTGCCTACTCCGCCTCCCTCCTATGCTGGCTCCTAAGCCATGACCACACCACCCCTCCACAGAAAAAGAAGCAAGCTGGAGAGGACGGCCAGTCTCTCGGGGACACAAGCACCACCCTCCCTGTCTCCCGATGCTCATGTCCCGTCCTGTCCTGTCGGGTCCCTTTCCGTGGCGATATGCAGCATCAAAGCATCAAAGCCCCGCCACTTCGGAAACAGACAAGGTGGCTCTATTCCAAGCTAAGAGCGACACTCACAGCGAGGTGATCTTCTTGCTTCCTTGAACTCTCCACATCGTCCAGCCACCCCTGATGCAGCGACTCAAACATCTGGGAGTGCATGGCGTGAAGCTCTTGCCTGTGAAACACAGTCACAATTACTGAGCACTGTCACGCTGTGTGAGGCTACGGCAAGGACGCATGCACACACTTCACATTTTGAGACAAGAGCCAGGCGCAAAAGAGAAAGGGGGCATGAATTAAATTGTCTCCTGAGAGGCGGAAATATCACTCTCGTCCCAGAAGAACTTGTCTTAATTTGCTACCGGTGTCATCACTTTGTGCGTCTTCCCTCTCGCACGCCGAGGATGCTCGGAGGCATACGTTTCCCAAGATTGCATTTCCGGCTTAAAATTAGATTCATCTTCCCTTCCCCTTATGGAGTAACCTAGATATCCTGAAAGCCCAAGTCCGTGTACTGAAGGCAACATACCCTTCATCTTCTCGGAGTCACATACACAAAGAGTGCACAGAACCATTTCCCCACACGGGGACGACGATTTACCAAAGAGAGCGCCGATGGCACATCCTAAAAGGTACAGTTTTGAGGACCACAGAGGCCTGGCCTTCCTCACAGGACATTATCTGTATTGTCATCTGACCGGTGAGGAACTGTTCTCTTACCAGTCCTGCTGCAGCTAACACACCTGAGCGGCATAAACGAGGGGGGCGGTCCTCCAGCTATGGACAGGACTAGCTCACAGAGAAAATGCAGTGCTACCTAGGTCCCATTAGCGACTCCACTCAGCACAGTGTCACAATGGCAGGCGGGAGTGACTTTGGAAGGAAGAGCGAAAGCGGTACAGGTTTCCTTTACAGAGGGTCGGTCACAACTTTACCTTGACTTCTGCTGCGCTTTGAAAATACTGTGGAGGTTTGCATTCAGGATTCTGAAAGAGGCATGTATATCCTTTTCAAACTGCTTCCTCTTTGCCAGGAAGGACCGGGTAATGTCCCCTAGTCGACAAAGGAAATGGTATCACTTTAAATCAAGTATCCACAGGAAGAGGCGCTCTTTCATCCCTGACATACCACCTACACGGTAACAGGAAGGAGTATGTACAGATCTGGTGTTCATTTTGTTCTTTGTTCTATTTTTCTTTTCTTAAATTTTAGACCGCCTCTTGCGCAGCCCAGGCCGGTCTCAAACCTGAGAGGTAAGCGAGCACGACCTCCAGTTCTGGTTTCTCCCGCCTCTACCTCCTCTGTGCTAGCAATACAGAAACGGGGGCATCGTGCTTTGACGAGTGACCACCACTGAACTGACAAACCGTTTTCTGGAAACCTCAAAAACCAAGCAGTTCATTTGTACCACAAAGAAGGAATGCTGTCGGACATCCTTGCTTGCATGAACTGACTCTATACACCGGCAAAGAATTGACGATGTCTCTCTTGTAATGCTGTTTTAGGGTCACCTACACAAGTAATAAAAAAAAGCTGTCTCAGCTTGAGGGGCGTGTGGTACTCTGACTTGGTTACCGTGGACGACAGACCACAAGCTAGTGTGGCATGCGTGATGCTGATGTTCGTTCACACGCCATGACACTCTTCTTGCCGGGCCACGGCCTGGCTGCCTTCACCCTTCCCTGACAGGCTCACGGGTGTGTACGGCCTAAATGCTGCTCTCCAAGCCCTTCTTGGGCAGGGGTTCCTGGAGGAGGGCAACTTTGGAAAGCCAGAAAAGTGACTTAATTCAGAAGGTGAAAAACAGCTGCCGAAATGCCACATACCATTCGTGCAGTAAGATAAAAAGCAGAGATCAACCTGCTTGCCCATCATCTCCAGTGCAATGCAGGAAGCAGGACACTCTCCCCCCCCCCTCCCCGCCTCAGTGACAGCTGCAACATCCCCCTGTTCAGAGCAGCTAGTGAAAAGTTAAGCTAAAGGTAGCCCCTAGACGACAATGGCAATTTACTCTTCCAAAAATTAATAATAATGATGATAAAAATCCATCCCCTGAGCGACAGAACTGTTAACAGACTCCTGTTGTCCTGTTGACAGGCGACCACGTTCTCACCACGCTTGAGTTGTAGGGTCGGAAAGAAAGCTCCTGGACTAGCAAGACCTGCTCAAACACACCTTTGAAATCCCGTATCCTCTTCTGAACAGGCTCCCTGTGGAAAATGCACACAAGAATCCTTAACTGAGGACAAACATCCTAACTTCGCTCTGAAGGAAAGGCAGGCGAGGCACGCGATTTCGGAGAGACCAGCGCTCATGTGAGGCAAAGTCGGATTTGCCTCTCCCGGGTCATTGGTCTTACTCCTTTACTCAGGTTTTCACAGGGAACCAAAGAGCTCACTGCAGATACATATGGGCACACGGTTAAGGGTTACTTACTGGAGCGTGGGTGACTCAAAGTCAGCCATATCCCCAGGAAACCAACCTCAGGCTGGGTGCTGGATGACTCAGGAAAACTGCATCCCTGGCCTTCCCAGCCCAACTGCACTGGGCTCCACAAAGAGTCTCCTCTCCGCAAGCAGCGGCTTTGTGTTATGTTGTGACAGCCTAGGGGTTGGTATACTACATGCTGACCGGAGCCCATTCACTGTACAGCACTGACGGGTTTCATAGAGGTGTGCCCAGCCGTCTTTCGTGAACTACAGCCGTATTCACTCTCCTCCATCCTCAATCCCCTCCCGCTACTTACTCCTCCTCTATTACCCAGCAGTGTCTCTTCAACCTTCATGCCACGTGACCACACTCCACCTCCAGAGTCGGCCTCCACTCCTCAAACCTTCCCCTCTATTGGCCATTGCCTGCCTCTCCCCAGTCTCCCTTCTGAGTTCGGGTGATATCATTTTATGGACCTATTTATAATCTGGGATCCTCAAATGAGAGAAAACAGCTGACTGTCGTCTCTGGTGCTGGCTTATTTCACGAAACACCAAACTCTCCGTTTGTAGCCGTCTCCCAGAAAAGGGCAGAAGTTTCTGCAGAAAACAACACTGAAACTACTTCCTGGGTCAGGCCAAAGTTGCTTTAAGACATCACCTGGCCTCCTGCACGTTTGATCCTGAGGAACAGCTGCCCATCTCACTGGTATCAGCCGCCGGATTGTTTGCTGCACCGAGAAGAAAGGAAAAACCTTTGTGAATGAAGTGTGCTGTTCTCATGGTCCCACGTGGGAAACAGCTTCAGTCTGGGGTCCACAGAGTCCATCGCCGAGGGCAGTTTTAAAGTACTCTTCCAGGAACTCATGACCCACCCCAGTCCCACCCAGGTGAAATTCAACTAGGCCTGAGTCTGGGGACAGCAGGTACTTGTGTTTGTACAAGCCTTGCAAGGAAAACCACCGTGGCCCACGGGTTCTTCAGAGGCCTGTTGGCCAAGGCCAACTCCCTTGCACCCCAGCCACGGGGAAGAACATCGGGTGGGGACAGAAACCCAGAGCGTGCTTGAGAATCACTTCTCAGCACGCGAATCCCCACACCCACACCTGGAACTCCGGGGAAAGACCCGGTGAGTACTAGGCCACCCCGGTGCTCCACCCGTCGAGGAGTAGCAGAATGTCCCCTCTCGGTTAGGATCCCCCCACCCATATGCCCCATATCAGTTGTTACCGGGGGTGACTCGACCTGGGTTCTGCAAGTCATCTGGTGGGAGATTCTGATCAACCCTAGGGCGCTTGGCACTTCTCTCTGTATGTTTCTGCTCCTTGCTTGACATGGCTGGGGCTCTGCGGGGCTGGGGACGACTCCTGAAATGTTGGTGCACACAGACAGTAAAGACACCGAGAAGAATGTCGTGGTCGCAATGGAAACAGGGACCCGGACTGCACAGGCTGTGGCCATGAGTCCTGGCACTCTCTGTGCTGCAGCCAAGAGGAGGTAGGAGGATGACACCGATATCCCGCAACATCCAATCACATTCTGTCCCAATTTTCTGTCTGAATGCAGAGCTCTCCACAGCCCTGTAGCCCTCAGTCTCGGCCCTTTCTGCTGACTTCTTGGCCCCAGGATAGGACTGCTTGGGCTGGCCCCAAACCAAGTGGCCATTAACCCAGACACCAGCCCACTGACGGCCAATGGGGTCACTGGAGCCAAGTCCCTGCACTTCACGCTTGAGTCCTGCTGAACACTCAGCTGAAATCCCTACCCACTCTGAGTCTGCATGTCTCAGAAGCAACACATGGACTCCAACATCCTTGAAGGACCCAATGGAGGCAAATGCAGAGGTTCGCCAATATACCCTCGCACAGGGAGTGACACACAGCCTGTAAGCGGGCATGAGGCCCCTGTGCTCACAGACAAGCACTATGGGAACTAGGAACGGTAAGCACCCAGGCTAGTCTCGTCAAAAGAAGGGATGCCTAGGTCTGTTTTCCAACCAGAAGACCTGGAGAGGATGCTGTTAACAGCCTGGTGATCTGTGCTGCCTGCAGAGCCAGGCCACACCCGGATCTCCCAGATTATTATGTTTGACTCTCCCTCCCTAGACCTTCACCTTTAGTTTGGTTTCTCGGTCAACAGAGCCCATCCTTAGGGGAGATGGCCCATGGACGTTACGGCCTGGTGACCTCAACGCTATCCGCGTGACTGAGCCACACCAGACCCCAGGTCCCTAAGCTATAGAACCCATCTTCGTGGTAGAGGTCACATGTACGTTGCAAGAGAGTTTCTATGTAGTCAGGCCTCCATATTCATTCTGCACATGTTACTGAGATCATCGTTACCAAGAATTTTTTCCCCCAAATTGTGCTTTATTTAATCGTGTCAAAAACAACCCGCCTGGGGTCAGCCTCTAGAAGTTTGAACCAACATCTGCTAAATAACTAAGGTATTTGCACACAGATTTCATCTTGATCTCGTGGGGATCGTTACTCTTTTCACTGTGGCATTTGTAGGGAGCCCCATGACGATCCACACCCCTCTGTGATGAAGTGCAGCCCCCGGGGGCCCTTCTATTTGCCCCTCGACAAGTCACCTCACAGGCCAAGTTTGGATCTTCCAGGCACAAGCCTGATCACCTCCGCACACTCTGACACAGTTTCTCTTAGAATAAGCAGTCACCCACAAAGAGGAGCCTACTCCAAGACCTTTCCCTCAGAAACCTCTTTCTCTTTAGAGGAAGGTAACACCTAGACATTGCCTGCCTCCACAAGCATGCTTTCCTACTGGCTGGAACAACTCCTATGCATGAGAGATGCCTCGCATGTGGGCCCAGCTGGTGCACAGACATGAGGAGAGTGTGTGTGTTTGTCTGTGTGTGTGCGTGCGTGTGTGAGTGTGTGTGTGTGTGTGTGTGTGTGTGTGGCAGAATGGGGGTGGGGTAGTGCCTGGCGTGTGTGGTAAGTGATACAGCACCAAGTACTGTGGATCCAGGCTGACTCTGATTTTGGAATCACCAGATCTTCAGAAGAGGGACCCACCCAGATAACGTGACCACACTTCAGCCACATTTCCCTGAGAGTTCTCTTCCCTTGGGAAGCTTGTCCCACCTGAGTGGGCCCCACATCCCCAAATGGGATGATGTGTGATCAGGTGGAGAAGCATGCAGGCATGCATGGATGAGCCTGCTGCAAGGAGCTAAAGGACTAGACCCATGCAAGTAAGGAAGCTTGTGTGTTGACCTGGACTTGAAAGTGCACACGACTGGTCCGGGAACTGCAGTGACGGGGGCTCGAAGGGACAGGACTTCCTTCACCAGAACACATGCTGTCCTGCCCACTCCTTCAGGGCCCTGCGGTCCTGACAGAGCTTTCTCAGATCTCCCCTCTGTCCTTGATTGCAGTCTGATGCAGAAGGGAGGCTCCAGACATCACCTCAAGGGCCACCATGGTGGGCCCTAGTGACCAGTCACTCGCCAAGGTGGACCTGCTTCACCACCATCCTCTGAGACTGTCCTTCCACTCGAGGGGGATCACACCTAGTTCGTCCTCACTTCCTGAACCTAAGAATCCCTGATTCTGGAAGAGCGGAAAGGAGGGTAGGCAAGGGTCTAACCAAGGCTCTTCCACTTCTATGGTAAGGTTCACCTAGAAATCATGTCTAGGGACTCTGGGCTTGCAGTCACACATGGCTGAAACGGGACCCCACTATCGAGGGTGGGAAAGGCCCAGAGCACCTCTTCTTCTCGGTGTGCCCGCCCGTCTAGCTCTCTGCCCTGGACCAATCTGGAAAATGCCCAAGTGGTACAAAAGGTGCCTCCTGGAAGGTCCCTAGTCCCTCCAGCAGCAGGCAAAACTGCCCTGCCCAGTGCCCTCAGGCCGTGGGGCCCCAGCACAGCTTTCTCAGACTGCTCAATCTGGCCTCTTCCAGTCACATTCAGAAGCGAGGCTCTGGACATCACGGGCTCTCCTGGGGCCCCATACCTCGTCACAAACCTAGGAGGACAGGATTCACGTTGATCCCCACAGACCCTCCTTACCCACGAAGGTGCGTCACACCTAGCTAGGCCCACGGGGCAAAGACACATACGTGACTTGAGTGTTGGGGTGGCACACGCGTGTCCCGGAATAGAGCGGATTAAGGCTTGCGAGAACCTGAACACCCACCGCCCCTTTCACCTAGGCCCGCCCTCCACGGATGTCCCGGAGGACATCGGAAGTGCCCAGAGACCTCGGAACGGGCCATGGGGAGGTCCCTAAGTCTTTCCCCAAGCACCCCTGTTTCTGGTCCGCTCTTCTCAGTCCCGCGTCCCTCACAAAGCATTCCTAGACTTTCCTCCGGGAACCTGGGCCATGAGGAGAGGAGATGTGGTGTGGAATTCAGGAGCCAGGCACCAACCACCTCAGGGAAGATCCTGGGTCCTAACACCTGGTCACTCACCTAGAGGAATGGCCTCGGGAGGGCGACCCGAAACCCGGCTTCCCCTCGGCAGTGGTCACAGCCAGTTAGTTCTCACTTCCGGTAAATCGTCGGCCTCTGTGGAAAAGCGTGGGCGCGTGAGCATGCGTGCTCCTGTCCAATGTCTTTAGGCCCGCCCACAACCACGCACAAGCACGTATGCACGCAGGCATGCACACACGTATGCACGCGTCGAGGGGAAATTTCCCTTTAAGGCTCGGGAGGACCTTAAACACCCACACTCGTGTTTTGACTCAGCACAACTGTGGACCTGTGGACCCGGATGAATGTCTCACTGGCCCAGACATCAGAAAGGGCCATGTGGTAGGTCCCTGGTCCTTTGTGAGCACACATATCGTCCCGCCCACTCTTCTCAGTCCCTGCTTCCTATCAGAGCTTTCCACACAGCCCTTCCAGGCCTCCTCCACTCCACTGGGGAATTTGGGCTCAGGACGTCATCTCAGAGACTAACCTGGGTTTCAGTAACTACTCACTCACCCAGAGGGACGCAGCTCTCCACAATCCTCAGACTCCCTTTTAGCTCTTGGTCCTCCGGGTGGGCGAGGGAGGGGCCGGCATCCCAGGTCGGCCTCACTATGGGGAAGTGTTCTACCTCTATAGAAAACCATGTCAGCATATGTGAGCCAGGCTGGCGCTGGTCCGTCTTGAGACCGACCCTGCAATGAAGCATACTTGACTTGGAGCTTTCGGTTGTGCATGCACAAACTGGAAACTCACCTAGGAAGGGCTGAAAGTGCCCGGAACACCTCTGCTCCCTGTTTGCAATGCTCCCACATGTGGAAGTAAGGACCTGTGAGGAATGGCGGGAATGCTCAAAGGGTACTGAACGAGCCATGTGGAAGGCCCCGAGTCTCTGCAGGGGCATTCAAGCGGTCCTGCTCATGCGTCGGGGTCCCTAGCACCTTCAGGAAGCTTTCCCAGGCAGCCCTTCTGGGCCTTGTCCACTCCAGGGTGGAAGTGAGGCCCATGATCACCTCGCGGGCCCTGAAGCCTAGTCACCCGCCCTTAGATGGGAGATGTCCCCCTATAGGCCTTGTGGTGTCACCATTTTCACAGGCTTTCATCCATGTCCGTCAGTCCAGCCATTCCCTGGGATGAGTGCCTTTTAGAGGCCCTAAGACCCCAGGCCTTAATGTCCTAATTCTTCAGCTCCTTCCCTCACTCCGCCAGTGTCCCCCAGGCTCCACTTTTATGGGAGCTTTCTAACTACTGTCAACATACAAACAAACGGAAGGAGATTCCTCAAACTGTCCCTGCCACCGCTACTGCTGCCAACAAGATTGGTCGGATCCATGAGGCGGCTGTTTTCAATTCCAGCCTTTTGCTCCCCACCACGGCTTGTGGTATGGTGGTTCGGTACAGGGCGGATCACGCCTCTGGGTCTCTCTTTTTATTAAACTTAAAATCCCTGCGGCTCAAATTTCGTGGCTTTTCCATACACTATATGTCCCGCTGCCATTTTGACTGAGGTCAGGTGAACTTACCATCATCTTAACTGAGGTCAGATGACTTCACCGACATCTTAACTGAGAGCCAGGTAGATGACCAAGTCCTGTCATCTTTACTGAAGTGTTCCCTGTCTGCTCCCCCAGTGCTGACTCTGTTGCTTGTGTGTTTTGTGCAGTGGCACGCCTTAGGTTGGCCGCACCAAGAACATCCACTTTGCCCAATTCCTGTTCCCTCTGTGTGTATGTTCGTACATGTAACTTAGGTGCACCTATGTTTACCGTTAAATGTTATAATTGTCTGTTCATTGCATCTCATTTCAGACAACAGAAACAATAAGTCTTATGTTTTATGCTGGCATGTACTTTTAAGTTTCTTACAAAAACACTTTATATTTGATCCAAACCTCATTTAAAATGTAGTAAGATGTTCTCTACTATTGTCAGTTCTGCCCTTAACCTTCTATTGCAAGCAGTTTTTTTTCTTTCTGTCTTTTTACAAATGTAAATCTTGCCTGGTAAATTAAGAGCCGGTACAGTCAAGCTCAGGCCCGGCTCTCCAGGCAGATTCTATACTGTAGTTCCACCTGATAAACGGCCCACAACTGCTCCGAGATCTGGGAGACATGGCATTTAAATATTTAATTATTAATAAACTTTTCCTCACAAAAAGAGACAGGTTGGCTCCTAGCAGCAGCACTCTACTTCCTTCAAAGAAGACAGAAAGCAAATGGGCACAGAACAACGTCCATCCACACTTTGCTTCGACTGCCAAGCGCTGACCACCGAGAAAAACTGCCTTTCATCTGAACTGAGGATCTCCAGACACGAAAAGAATCTCTGGAATCGACAGCCTAGCTGCTCAGGTCAAGGTAGGCTTGTCTGCCTACAGATTTCGTAGCCCGCAGGATCTTCTGGAGCCTGGCAGGCCCTGCTCTAAACATCAAAAGACAAACGCGACCTTCAGTGACCACGGAGAACCCTGAGGTCTAGGTGCCAAACAAGTAAGTCCTCTGTCGTTTTTTAATCAGTAATTCAAGTAAAATTTCATCCTTCTCAAAGGTCTCTGATGCAGTTTGACAGCTGAGAGGTTTTGTCAGTTTAAAAGGACAACCTCACCAAACAAATTTCAGGTAAATACAAATACAAGACCTGCAGGTTATAAAGGTGTGAGCTTTTATAAACACAAGTTTGAACACAAGTTATCAAATTTCTCTCACACGCTGTCTTCCGTAGTCTTAACACTTTTCATTGTGCAATAATATCTGTCACAGCCATTCTGACATAAATATGCTACTGTTTATACAATGTATATGTCTGAAACTTCTTTTTTCACAAACCCTAAGAATTCTTGTGAGTTCCAGGAAAAAACAGTCAGAAACGCCCCCTTCAATTCCCTGGTCCTAATTTTTTCCCCTAAACTTAACTTTGTTCTCTGTTCTGCCATTACCTTAAACAGGTGTAAGAGGTCTGTGTTTGTGTGGTGTGTGTGTGTGTGTGTGTGTATTGTTTGGTGTCTGTGTGAGAGTGTGTCTGAGTGTGTTTGTGTGGTGTGTGTGTATTGTTTGGTGTCTGTGTGAGAGTGTGTCTGTGTATAAGTGTGTTTGTGTGGTGTGTGTGTGGTGTGTGTGTGTGTGAGTGTGTGTGGTGTGTTGATTTAAATGAGATAGCCTCCACCGCCTGGGGATATTGAATACTTCTTTTCTCCTAGATGGCTGCTGTTTGGGTTTGTTTTGGGGTGTGGCACTGCTGCAGGAAATATGTCACTGTGCATGGCTTTGAGGTTTCCAAAGCTTCCTGCCATTTGAAGTGGGTTCTCTCTCCTTTCTGCTTGAGATTCACCGTGTAATTTTTTTTTGTGAGGACGGGGTGGGGGGAATGATGCTGCCACCTGATTTCCTGGAGGTTCCCGGTCCTCCATATTTGTTGCAAAGTGACCTAGAACACTTATTTCCAGCTGGAGAGACAAAGTGCCTGCCTTCCAAATTCTGTCAGGTGAAAAGGTGTCCTTCTCAGACCTGGCCCCTGCCTGATCTTATTATAGTAGAAGGTAGAACGGAGCCTGTCAGCTCTTGTCTTGCCTTGTCCCGGCCCCTTGTCAAAGCCCAGCACCAAGGCCCCTGCACCCTGGAATGGCAGGCAACATCGTCTTCTGTCGTTGTGTGCATGCTTACTCTGTTTCATGCGTGCAGCTGCAGGGGATGGTGGGGGAACTAGGTGACAGAGATGTAAGTGAACAGTCAGGCAGCCTCCTTCCTGATTTCTACCGAGAACTGGCCTCTTACTAGGGGAGAACGTTTTTCCTATGACACTGTGGTTGCCATGACAATGGGGACAAGCCATTCTTTCCTGGTTACAGATACATTAGCGAAAGATACTCACAGAGCGGAGACGTGGGATCACTAGACAGACACACGAGGCACACAGGTAGGTGCCTGCAGCCATCCTGAGTGAATGTGAGCTGGGCCCGTGAGTGTGCCGTGGGTACGTGCTGGCTCTTTCGTGGGACAGGAAAGGTTCTGGCTATTACTGTTTGACGCGAAGCCCCAAGGACTGGTGCTCAGCCAGCCCTGTCTCTTTGTCCTCGGGTGACACCTCACCGCGTTGGTGCCAGCTTTATCCTTTCAGGCTCTGAAAGGATAGCTCGCCAACCTACATAAATGGCTGCCTCGTCGCTGTTTGGCAATGATTGTCACACGTGCTCTTGACAGAATGGCCGTGTTGGTGCGATGGCACCTTACCCGAGAGAGTTGTAGCTTGTGTTGTCTGAGAGAGAGAAGCTGGAAGGCATTTAAGGAGGAGGTAAACATGGATGAGGACTGGCAGTTCCCTTGGAGGATAGAAGCCGAGGTCTCCAGATCTCTTGGCCTGGAGACCTGACACAAGAAGGGAAGAAATGCCTCCAAAAGACAGCCGCCTCTAAAGTGGCCACTAATCGCAGCTAGGCAGACTGAGGCAAAAAAAAAAAAAAAAAAAAGTCAGTGCGGTATGAGAGCACCTGAAGAAGGGGCAGCGTCTGTTTCCTCGATGGGTGTTAGTTTGTGCCCGGGTCAGAGTCTTTGCTCTGCTCACAGATGGGTTAAGCATCAGCTGGGCTGTGTTACAGGGTGTGCAGCTGGGGTTTCCCTCTGACCCAGCAGCCCATCATCGGCATCTCTCCCTGTATCTCAGCCCCTGCGTGTGAACAATACGCTCTGTGCCCTTCTCGCACCCTCTCGTCAGACTGGGCCCCGTCTGTTTGTCTCACCACAGGGAGGGGAGCCATCTGGAAGTTCCCATCTGGACAAAACGTGAATGGATGTCGCACACGGAGACCGTGTGCGAGTTCTTGACAGAAGGCCTCGGGCACGGGGCCAAAGCATGTGTTGAGACAGGGATTTCAGGGTTCCATCTTGCACCCTTCTCCGTGCACCTCTGGGGAAGACTTTGCTGCTTTCATCGGAAAGGTAACTGTCAAAGGTAGTGCACTAGAGGTGATGCCTGAATCGATGGAGCCGGATGGCAAAACTGACAATATTTAAGCAGGTTGTAGAAAGACGGAGGGCTTTTCTAAGGCACGGCGCAGTAGGCCTGCACAGATGGAATACACACGCCGGGAAGAGCGTGGCCTGATAATGGGTGCAGACGCTTTTCTCTGTGACTGAGATACAGATGCTGCCTGGATGTCCTGGCATGTGGGCTTGAACACAAACTTGATATTCCCGGGTATGTTTTCTAACTCAGGAAGTGTGTGAGGCTGAGAACATCACGCCTGAGGGAAGCAGAAGCTCCTGCAGGCACCCCTGCCTGGGGTGGAAAGCTTGCATTCTATAACTATAACGCGGGCCTCCGTGATTGCTAAGGGCACCGAGTGAGCGGTGAGCTCTCTCGTGCCCGAGGTGTGGTACCCGCATATGGATGGGGGCATGGTTGCTTGGGCTAGATGGTGCTCAGTCAGCCTTGCTGGTGAGCATGTGCTCGGAAGGTCCAGCAGAGGGCAGCCGGAAGTAACTGAGGTGCCTATGTTTTCCTCTGTGTCCTCAGCAGATAGATACCTGTGGCCGAGGACTCCACGGAGGCTGGATCAGAGCAGGCCAACCCTGTGAGGTCACACAGATTTCTCGGAGGAAGAACCACTGCGGGTGATCCCTAAATTGGGCCCCAGATTGCACAGTCCACATTTACTATTGCATCACCCAGCAGGTGTGGCCTGGGCCAGACCTAGACTCCTGCATGTTGAGAGCCACTTTATGCACTGTGAGATCAGATTGGAAGTCGGTAAGACTTGAACGGGAATACGGCAGAGGGGACACTGTACATTTGAGCAGTGAATAGGGATCTGGTGCTAGAATTACCGACGGGTGTTTATGGATACAGAGGGTGGGAAGGGGAGGGCTGAGGGACTGAAGCGAATATCATTTGCCTCCCATATTTCTGTCCGGTCGGGAATTCCCATGGGTAAGGCAAGGCCTGGAGTCCCTAAGGGAGAGGTCGGGGTGCCCGCACTCACCGAAGGGGTCGTGGGCTAACAGGAGTCCCCAAAATGACCAGGGTCCTCAGGGAACTGCCTCAGGACCCCCTGGTCCACAGTGCTCTGCAGCGCTGTGCCTGGTGCTGGCCCGGTAATGAGAGAAGCCCCGCGGACCCAAGGCAAGAGCAGTCAGGAAAGGAGTAGACCCCTGACACACACCCACTCACAGTAAGCAGAAAGGGACGAGACTCCACTGAGAAGCACGGGGGAGGCCCTGTGTGGAGAGGCAGAGAATGGAGGGACATGGACGGGAGAGCTACGCTACAGATGAGATTGGACACCACTTAAGATTCAAAGCATGCCTTCTGGACTTAGGGATGGGCAAGTGACCATCCAGGGCATCAAACAGCTGCTTTGATTTCCTGTCTGTCTAAGACGACCCTGTGGATTAACATTATGGCACAGAGGTTGTGGGCAAGAGAGTTCTGTGGCCTGGGATCTGATGGTAGAACAGTGCCCATCGCCAGCAGATATGGGTGTGCAGGGCCCATGGACTTGAGGCAGCAGCAGGAGAGTGGGCAATACCAATGGCGACACTTACCCTGTTGCTCTCATCTGACACTACTGAGTCTGCCAATTAGAAAGCATTTCTCCACGGTGAAGTGCTTTCCTTGGGGGGGCTCTCCTTTGTGCCACGCGTGCACTTGATCCCATAGCGAGGTCGGTCCAGCACGGAGTTGGGAGCAAGAGGTCAGAACCAAACTATGAGGGGGCGGGGGAAGTGGAGGGAGGCCAGAAGCTATGACAGTGACAGCAACCATCCTTACCTGCCATGTTATGCAAATCGCCATGAAGATTTCCGCACACACACGCACACACACGCACACACACGCACACACACACACACACACACACACACACACACCCCGTTCCTCAACCTGGTATCATACTGGTGCAGAAGGCAAGGTGCACTAGGTGTGCACAGGCTTCCTGGGGTGGGGCACAGGGGGGGTTTGCTCCCTAGGAAAGAAAGCAATGAGGCTCCCCCCACCCGGACGGAATCCCGGGGAGCCCCCAAGGCATTGGATGGGCAGGAAAATACACAAGCCAAGTAAAGACACTCACCTCTCCGGGAGGAAGTTCACCACCCTAGCCTCAGGGTGGGTGACCGTGTGTCACACATCTGCTCTGGATCCTTCCATATCTTCTCAGGCACACACCCTCATCCCTGTGGAACGACAGACTTTGGGCACCCCCTTGCTTTCTCTCTCCTCACCTCACTGAGCTGTTGCTTCAGTATCCACTAAAGGCTAATTCCGTCCTAACGCAGCTCTGCTTCCCTCTCCCACACTTACAGGGCAGGCCCACATCACCCTGAGAGAGGCCCTCAGGTTGAGCTTGTCTACCAGATTCTGGAGGGAGGACAGCACCGCAGGCAGGGGAGCCAGGCCAGACAGAGACGACCAGCAGGGAGCAGTGCCCACCACAACGCAGGGGGTCACCCTGCCCTGATCAGAACAGCCCCAGGGTTCCATCGCCATGGACTCTGCAGAGTATGTGCTCTGTGGCTGGAAGGGCCAGCTGTGGCCTGCAAGGGTGTTGACCAGACCCAGGACCTCGGCCCATAGTAAGAGGAGAGGGGCCTCTTTCCTGGAGGTCCAAATTCTCTCTGTTGGTGAGAAGACCAGAGTGAGGAGCACAGAGGCGAGGCCCCTAACCAAGTCTGAAATCGTAACCATCGCCTCCTTGGCCGGAAAGGAGTCACAGGGCAGTGGCCCGCCAGGGCAGACCAGGGCATACAGAAGAGCCCTCAGGGTGGCCCTGGATGTTCTGGGCGAGGGAACCCGCTTGTATCAAGGAGAAAGGGCAGGTGGCCGAAGAACCAGCACAGTGGCTCCCAAGGTTCCGAAAGAGGAGACCAGCTCCAGCCCACGCCAGCGCCAGCACCCCCAAGGGCGCAACCAGAGAGGCCAAGGGCTCTCCCACAGGAGTCCTGGGAAGCGAGGCCGCCCAGGACCTGTGTTGATGGGCTCAGGGAATGATCCTGCAGTGCAAGGGGGGGAAGCCCAGGCCCATGCCACTGTAGAGTCCCCTTACTCTGAAATGCAAGGGAACATGTTAAGGGGCACCAGAGCTCGGCCAAGTTCCTGCAAGACGCCAACAGGAAATGCTGGTGATAATCCTGGCAAGAGAAAGTTGAGCACCCGGGCCTCTAGGGAGGGTGCCCGTGCTAACAATGAGCATAGACCTGCCTCTGGGCCACCGAGGAGGCACGCCTCTACCTCGCCCAAAGCTCTCAAGCAGCAAGTAGGGTGTGGTGGCCTAGAGATCCAGGCCATTGGAGCCCAAAGGAAGACCACCCTCCCAGAGAACAAGGAGGATCCCGGTCCGCCGACCCCGAGGCCAGACTCAGAGGGGGCATCGGCAGCCTGCACGCCTCCAGTCCCGAGCCTGCGAAGATCAGTCCGCACTGCTGGCAGGAAAAGGAAGATCCATGTGCTGTGTGCACATTGTGGGCTCTCGGGACTGGAAACTCGAGTGCGCTCGAAGGTGACTAAGGCCAGGGTCAAGAGGAGAGCCCCTGGAGTTCAGGAAGACTGCCAAGCCACCAGTGTGGCTTCTGCCCAGGAGACGAATACCATCGAACGAGGGATGCTGGTCTGGTTCAAATTCCAGGACCATCCTTTCTGGCCGGCGGTGGTCAAGAGTGTCAGCAAGAACGACAAGACGGCCAGGGTGCTGCTGATCGAGGGCAACATGCAGTTTGAGCGCAGGGGTGTCCGCGTCCCTCTCCGCAAGCTGAAGCTCCTGGACTGTGGGGAGAGATTCTCCCTCCTGCGGAGAGCCAGCAAAGTGTACGGCCAGGGCATCAACTGGTGCCTCTCTGTGATCGACCGCTACAGAGAGGACCTCGCCTGTGGCTCCTTCCGGGGCTCCTTTATGGACTACTACACCGCCCGAGCCAGTTACCCGCTGAGGAGAGCCATTCAAGAGGGCGACCTGCGCATTGATTTCCCCAAGGTGAGCTATGCCGACTTGGAAGACTGGGAGGAGGAGACCGCCCCCGGTGGGAAGAGGCCCCGCAAGAAACTCCTGCCTGACCGCATGAGAGCCGCTTGGGACAGAGCCAACCAGAAGCTCGTAGACTTCATCGTGAAGAGAAAGGGGGCCGACCAGCACCTGCTGGACATCGTGAAGGGCAGGAAACCGTCCCGGTGGCTGGACGACCTCTGGAAGTCAAAGAGGGAAGTCTTCTGCATTGAGACCTACCTGGAGGATGAAGACCAGTTGCACCTCGTGGCCAGACATTTGCAAGAAATATCCAAGGAAGCAGACCAGGCCCTGCTCTCGCTGGCAAGAGGAGACCAAGTCCGGCTCACCATGGAGGTTCTTCTTCCAGAGGCAATCATCTGCTCCATCGCTGCCCTGGATGAGCTCAGCTACAAGGAGGCAGAAGAGAAGTACCTGCGTGGCCCACCTGTGCACTATCGTGAAAAAGAGCTCTTTGAGAAGACCATCCTAAAGGCGGCCCGGAAGAGGTCAGCAGCCAGGATTGGGGCTGGCAGGGACCCTCCTGCGCCCACTCCTTAGAAGGGAGCCTCCTCCTTTCTGCCATCACCCCCTGCAGCTCCACCTCCAAAAGAGAACCATCTGGGAGACTGTGGGGCTTGCTATGACCGCTCCTCACTGCATACGTGTTTCTCCACACACAGACCCCACCCCTACCCCCTGACCCCCAAAATAAACGTTCACGAACGTGCTTGACGTTGCAGATTGTCTACATGGATTCGGCAATTCCTGTTAGCTTCAGGCCGGGCCTAGCCCTCTGTGGCCTGTGCCCAAGCGTGAAGAAGTCCCTTGGGGTCTCCTCTCTGGACCGTCACCAGCTATGGGTGGGGTATTAGCTAGCTATGCGCAGACTTGCCCTCTCTGCACGGACCCCATGCACCCAGACAGCACACCAGGTTCCTGATGACACTGTGTCTCTCTATGTGTCTCTGACTCTTCCCCTTACTCCCTGTCCTCTCTAGGGTGCCTTGGATGGGGCAGGTCCCATTGCTTTCTCCATTACCTCCCTCTTGGCTCACTCACGTTGAAGGAGAGGAACGCATGTGTGCTTTGAGGCTGTGCTTTGAAGCCAAAGAAGGGGTTGGAAATGTTGTGACCCTAGGAATAGCCTGATTTCAAAGGACTCCCCCTGTCTTTGTGTGTGTGTGTCTCTTTGCGTGGGTCTCTCTGCGTGTGTCTCTCTCTGTCTCTCCCTCTCTATTTATCTCTCTGTGTGTGAGCACGCTTGCACGCGTGCATGTTTGTGAGTGTGTGTATGTGCTCTCCTTTTGATCCTCCTGTCTCTGTCTCCCTGGTGCTGAGATTAAACATACCTGTCCACATACCTTTTTGTCAAATGAGTACTGGATGATGAAGTCGGGTTTTCACCTCATGCAGAAAGCACTTTCCATTCTCAGCCATCTTCCCCTCCCCGGAGACTTCTTACTGTAAATGAGACATTTGCTATTTGTGGGCTGACTTTTTGCAGAAAACATCAGTATCCCAGCTTTTCTCACATTTCAGAGATCAGAGACTTCTGCTGTTTGCAGGAAAGTAGGGGACCTGTCATCCCTTGGAGTCACTGACATCTGTGATGTACTGATGAGGGGCAGCCTGCCATACCTCCCTGAAGCTCCTGTTTTCTTGTCTGGAATCACAGTCCATGACATATTTTTGTGACTGTGCACCGAATTGGTGCCTCAGTGGGCTCTCAAGTGCAACCTTACACAAGCCCGGTCTTCTTTCTCAGTCTCTGTTCTTGTCTGAATCTCTGTGAAATGTCCTGTGTCCTCCAGCCTGTGCCTCTAGATTCACAGTACCGTTTGCCTCGTATGGAGAATGCTCAGCGTTAGTCCTTGCTGCTAATTCCTGGATTTCCTTTCTGCACAATGTGGGCTCTTACCCAGGTTAAGAAGATCACACATAGTGTGCATGCTTGTATTTTCAGTAGTGGGACTGCAAAGATAAGAACCCTGGTGCTTGCTGACCAGCCAGTATGGCTGGATTTGCAAGTACTGAGTTCTATGAGGAGACCCTGTCTAAAAAACGAACATGAAGAATAGATGAGGCAGACACGTCTTGTCAGCTTCTGGATTCCACACTCAGAAGTTCACAACAATGAACATGTACAGAAGATTTTTAAATGGATCCACATTTTCCCTCTGTGTTATGAGCTGTTTCTCTGTAAAAGCCATCAACAGTGTAACTCAATCCTTCTTACCTTTAAGAATGGAAAAATCTCTGGACCTCCCTTCTTCCTGCTTTTGACTCCATCTAGAGGAGGAAATAGCAATTTCAATGTGTTACTTTCTTTTCTAAGAGAAGGTCATGTCTAAGGCCATTGTGTTCTACTTAGCCATGCACATGGCAGTGCAATGCTCAGAGCCTGCATGTCAGAAATATTCTTACCTGCATATTCAGCCTCTCCTCTGACTTTAACTGCCACTGCCCCTGTACGTTAAGTTCTGAGAACAAAACCCTGTCTCCTCGCCTACCATTCATGGGGCTATATGTCCCAGTAATGCCGTTTTCCTTGCCTACACCATCCTCTTCCAGAGGTTGAAGCCCAACGATGGGGACATGTCATTGCTTGACGTCACTGACACCTGACGAGTACTGATGAGAGGCAGCCTTTTTATGCCTCCCAGAAGCTCCTGTTTACTTCTCTTTTCATTTGTGTCCTTGAGTTTTCTTGGGGACATGCGACTGCAGGTTTCTCACTGTAGACTTTGAAGTGCTTGTCTGATCAATTCTCAAGTCATCTCTCCTGCTCCTTTGTCCTGATTCCTTCTGTAATTCTCATTTGTCTGTAGCCTTTGTTGGATTTATAAGTCCTCCTCCCTGTTTGTTTTATGGGAGAATATTGCACATCAGTGCTTTGGGCTAATTGGTGTGTCGTGTGTGTGTCTGTTTTCCTATACACTGAGTTGTCACACACATCATACTTTCTTTTTTATCTTTGGAGTATGGAAGTTATAAAGTACATCCTTGAGCAAGGAGCAGAAGAATACATATGATGCCTTCTGGTGTCTGTCTTTTTATCTGTGTTCTCTGTCTCCTGGTACACTCCTTTGCGTGTGTGCGTGCGTGTGTGTGAGCGTACGTGCACATGCAACAGTAGCACTGCAGTGTATAATGCAGATGAAGCACATGAGGAAGAGCAGGAACGGTGGAGGCAGTTGCAGTCAAGAAGTGCAAGATATAATATCACAAACATGAGAATGTACAAAGTGTTATAATAAAGTACATCATTTTATAAACTAAAACAAATAATTGAAAAAACAGAAGTAGGGAGCAATACATGGAAAAAATTTCCCTTGAAAGTGTGGACCAGGCAGCATTGTGCAGTGGTTACTTCCACTAACACAGTTAAAGCAACCTGCCTGCCTATGGGAACCTCCTCACAAAAGGCCAAATTAATTGCCTTTACTAGAGCACTCCAGATAGCCAACGGCCAAAGGGCTAATATTTATACAGACTCTAAATATGCCTTCTTAATAGCCCATGCCCATTCTACACTCTGGAAGGAAAGGGGCTTCCTTACTATCAAGGGCACTCCCTTAGTTAATGGACCCCTTATAGCCAATCCCTTGGAGGCCCTCCAGGTCCTTGTGGAAGTAGCCATAAATTACTGTCAGGGACACCAATCCTCCAAGGACCCAGTGACCTTAGGCAATGCCAAGGCAGACTCAGTAGCCCTGGGGGCTGGCTTCAAGCTCCTTTGATTCCACAGGACATATTTTGTTCTTAACTCCCTCCTATCAACCTTGTTACAAACCAGAACGTAGGGATGAGCTCATAAAAAGGGGGCCACAAAAACAAAGGGTGGCTGGTTCAATTTAAATATCTGTCTCATTCTTCTTCAAGACCATAGTCGATCATTTCAGACATCCACCACACCTTACACATAGGCCCCAAAGCTTTGTTCCATTTCTAGAGCCACTGTTTGACCCCACCCATCTCCAAGATCATATTTCACAGGTTCACCCCTCCTGCCTGACATGTGCCCAGGCCAGTCCACAAGGGGTCTCCATATATGTCAGTCTCTGCATCAGCTTCATGGGCATCAACCAGGCAAAGGTTGACAGGTTGATTTGTCCCATATGCCTACTT
>NW_024543971.1:0-29476 GCF_018167655.1 Microtus oregoni | reverse complement strand
GACTCTTACCTCAATCTAAGTCCAAAAATGGTGATCTACATTCAGGAAATCTCAGAAATAAGACTGAGGCTGAGAGCTGTCTCCTCCCATTTTATAATCCTCTCTAGTTCAGGGATTAAGGGCACGCACCACTACTGCCTGGTTTCTATGTTAAGTTAGTATGGCTACTTTGATTAAAAGTATGTGTCATTGTGACTACTGGGATGAAAAGCGGGAGCTGAAGCAAACATTCCCAAGGAATGATGCTTACTGACAAGTTCTCCATACTTCAATTAGTTTGATTTTTTTTAAATAAAACCCAGGACTACCTGGCCAAGGAACTGGTCCTTCCAATATAAATTTTGAAACAAGAAAATTCTCCGTAGACTCACCTATAGGTCAATCTGTTGAAATATTTTTTTTTCAAATGTAGTTCAATCTTGCCAGATTACTCTAGTTTGTGTTAAGATGGCAAAAAAAAAAATAGCCAGGTCAAAGATTAAGGCAACAGAAATGAGGTCTCATTTAGACCAGCATAACTGACAACTGGGTATACACAAGAGAAATATTGAACTGATCTTCCTGAGTTCATCTTCAAAGTGTTGGGATTATAGGCCTACAATGACATGACTAACTTTTTATTGATATTTATTGAGTTCTTGTAAGAATCTTTGCTGGCTAATTTTGTGTCAAGTTAACACAAGCTAGAAATAAACATATCTGTTAAGAAGGTATTAAAAATATCATTTTGAGTGAGGTAACCCAGACACAGAAAGGACAAGGTATCACATGTCCTCACTAATAAGTGGATTTTAAACATTAAACAAAGAAAACCAGCCGACAAATCACAATTCCAGGAAACTTAGACAGCAATGAGGACCATAAGAGAGATATCCATAAATCTAATATACATGGGAAGTAGAAAAAATACAAGATTTCCTGATTAAATTCGGAGCATGGGGACCTTGGGGGAGGGTTGAAGGGGAGGGGAGCAGAGAAAAATGTAGAGCTCAATAATAATCATTAAAAATATGGTACATTAATTGTTTTAATGTCTCTATTAAATTTGTCTCTAGATAATTCTGTGGTGTAATTTCTGTGTCCACGTCCTTTCTCAATGTTGGTACTATTTTTTTTATCTGGTTTGAACTTGTACAAGAATTTTGCATGCTATCATCTTTCTGAGTATATATGTTCAGCCTTGTTGTGTTTGGAAAGCATTATTTCATTAGAGTTATCTATCACCTTTGGCTCTTACAATTTTTCTAAGTAATCTTCTTCACTGATCCCTGAGCCTTGGTGGAAGAAATTTGATGAACAAAAATCCATGTGCTGGCTAGTTTTACGTCAACTTGACAGGAGCTATAGTCATCTAAGGGGAGGGAATCTTAATTGAGAAAATGTCTTTGAAAGAACAGGCTATAGTCAAGACATTGCAGATAGAGCATTGTTGCAGAAGGTCACTTGTGTTAGTTGCTGCTGCACAGCTAGCTTAGACCCGAAATAAACACAGAAACTATATTAATTAAATCACTGCTTGGCCCATTAGCTCTATGTTCTTATTGGCTAACTCTTATATTGATTTAACCCATTTCTATTAATCTGTATATCATCACGTGGCTGTGGCTCACCAGGTAAAGTTTCCAGTGTCTATCTCTGGAAGCTCCATGGCTTCTCTGTGACTCCACCCTTCTTTCTCTCAGCATTCAGTTTATGTTTACCAGCCTCCCTTTATTCTACCTTATTAGCCACAGCCAGCTTTCTTTATTCATTAATGGTAATAACAGCATACAGAAGGAAATCCCGCATCAGAGCATTTTCATAATTAGTGATTGATAATTTTTTTTAACCCCTGCATTCTAGACCCTTCCCTAATTCACTCCTCTCCATGATGCCTTTCTAGTTTACTGACTACTATATATTCTCCAATTCAAGAACACGTATCTAATGACTTGAAGATAATGCCAACATATGAGAGAAAATGTGCTCCAAATGAATAAAAAACCTTAACCTAAGACCTGATAGACTGAATCTGATACAAGAAAACTTAGGAAATATGTTTCATCTTTAGGCAAATGCACAGATTTTATGAATAGGACTTTGGTAATTCATACATTAAGACTATGAATTGACGAATAATACTTCAAAGAAATGGAAAGCGGAGTTTCTGGCCCCGCCAGGCGCCAGCATGGGACAGGGAGCTCAGAGGTTCCTTGGCCCCCTATCCTTCCTGGGCTCTCTGCAGGGCCTCTACTCCTGGCATACCGCCTCTTTCTTCTTAGCACACCCAGCTTCCATCCAGAACTCTCCCCAATTCGGTCCCACCGCCCTCTTTTGGCACATAACATCACCCAGCCCAGCCTGTCTGGGCACTGGGTCCGAATCCTCCGGGCACCCAAGCGGGTGGGAGTTCCTTTGCTTCTATGGCCTGCCTGCACAAAGCAGGGTAGGCACTTTGTTTGCAAACTGCCCCATCAGCACGGAGGCCTGATCTCTCGGCACCAGGAGAACCAGCATTGGGGAGAGCCAGCGTTGGGGCACCAGGAGAGCCACCGTTGGGTAGGAAAGGAGACCTGATCCAGTAAAAGAAGATCCATAAGGGAGCATTTGGAAGAAGAGATGGGCAGACGTCAAAGCAAGAATTCGCCCAAGAAGCTGAAAAGCAACATGAAGCCACCAGAAACCAGTGACCTCACAACGGAAGGACATGAACACCTTAATCAAGAAGAAGTAGAAAAGATTGACTTCATGAAAGTGATTGATGCCCTTAAACAGCATGTAAAAAACGCCCTTATAGAAATGGATGAGAAATATAACAGAAAGTTTGAAGAATTGAATAAATCAGTGAATTATACCCTAGAAAACCAAGGAAAAACAATCAAACAGATAATGGAAACAGTTCAAGACTTGAAAACAGAAATGGAGGCAAAGAAGAAAATACAAACATAGGGCTAGCTGGACATGGAAAATTTAAGTAAACAGAGTCTACAGAAACAAGCATAACCAACAGAATACAAGAGTTAGAAGAAAGAATCTCAGATTCTGAAGATACCATAGAGAAAATAAACACATTGATCAAAGAAAACAGCAAGTCCAACAAACTCTCATCAGAAAACATTCAGGAAATATGGGACACAATAAAAAGACCAAACCTAAGAATAATAGGAGTAGAAGAAGGAGAAGTAGTGCAGATCAATGGTCCAGAAAATATATATAATAAAATTATAGAAGAAAACTTTCCCAACCTGAAGAAAGATGTACCTATGAAGGGTCAAGAAGCATACAGAACATCAAATAGGCTGGATCAAAAAAAAAGAAAAAAAACAAAAAACATCCTCTCGCCATATAATAATCAAAACAGAAAGCATAAAGAATAATGAAAGAATTTTAAGAGCTGCAAAGGAAAAAGACCAAGTCACTTATAAAGGAAAACCTATCAGACTTACACCTGTCTTCTCTATGGAAACCATGAAAGCCAGAAGGTCATGGATAGATGTACTGCAGAAACTGAGAGACCATGGATGCAAGCCCAGATTACAATACCCAGTCAAGCTTTCGTAAACTATAAATGGAGAAAATAAAATTTTCCAGGATAAAAACAAATTTAAACTATACACAGCCACAAATCCAGCCTTATAGAAAGTAACAGAACGAAAATCACTAACCAAGGAGTCCAACAATGACCACAATAACTCAGACATCTAGAGACCCTTCACCAACAAAAATCAAAGAAGGGAAACACACAAATTCTACGACTAAAATAATGACCGGAGTTAACAACCACTGGTCAGTAATATCACTTAATGTCAATGGACTCAACTCACCTATTAAAAGGCACAGGCTAAGAGATTGGATAAAAAAACAGGATCTAACATTCTGCTGTTTGCAAGAAACACACCTCAACCACAAAGGCACCTACTCAGAGTAAAGGTCTAGGAAAAGGCTTATCAAGCAAATGGACCTAAGAAACAAGCAGGTGTGGCCATACAAATCTCTAACAAAGTTGACTTCAAACTTAAATCAATCAGAAGAGATAGAGAGGGGCATTTTATACTCATAACAGGAACAGTTCATTAGGATAAAGTCTCAATCCTGAATATCTATGCCCCTAATATAAAAGCACCCACGTACATAAAAGAAACATTGCTAAAACACAAGGCAGCCATCAAACCGCACACATTCATAGTAGGAGACTTCAACACTCCTCTCTCACCAATGGACAGGTCAATCAGAGAGAAACCTAACAGAGAAATGAGAGAATTAATGGAGGTAATGAAGTAAATGGACTTAACAGACATCTATAGAACATTCCGCCCAAATAGGAAAGAATATACCTTCTTCTCTGCAGCTCATGGAACCTTCTCGAAAATCGACCACATAATCGGTAACAAAGCAAACATCCACAGTTCCAAAAAAATATTAGTAACCACCTGTGTCTTATCAGATCACCATGGAATAAAGTTAGAATTCAATAACAATGCTACCCCCAGAAAGCTTACAAATTCATAGAAACTAAACAGTCAACTACTGACCCATACCTGGATTAAGCGAGAAATAAAGAAAGAAATTAAAGTCTTCCTGGAATTCAATGAAAATAAAGAAACAACATACTCAAACCTATGGGACACTATGAAAGCAGTCCTAAGAGGAAAGTTCATAGCACTAAGTGCCCACTTAAAGAAAACAGAGAAAGCTCACAGCCCACCTGAAAGCTCTAGAAAAAAAAAAGAGCAGACTCACCTAGGAGGAGTAGAAGACTAGAAATAATCAAACTGAGGGCTGAAATCAACAAAATAGAAACACAGAAAACAATATAAAGGATCAATGAAACAAAAAGCTGGTTCCTGGAGAAAATCAACAAGATTGACAAACCCCTATCCAAACTAATCAAACTGCAGAGAGTGAATTTGCAAATAAATAAGATCAGAAATGAAAAGGGTGACATAACCACAGATACAGAGGAAATTCAGAGAATCATTAGATCTTACTACAAAAGCCTATATGCCATAAAACTGGAAAATGTAATGGAAATGGACACTTTTTTAGATAAATACCATATACCAAAGTTAAACCAGGACCAGGTGAACAATCTAAATAGATCTGTTAGTCGCGAAGAATTAGAAGAGGTTATCAAAAACCTCCCTACAAAAATAGCCCAGGACCAGATCATTTCAATGCGGAATTCTACCAGAACTTCCAAGAAGACCTATTACCTATACTCCTTAATGTATTTCACAATATAGAAACAGAAGAGGCATTGCCAAATTCCTTTTATGAAGCTACGGTTACTCTGATACCAAAACCGCACAAAGACTCAACCAAGAAAGAGAATTATAGAAAAATCTCACTCGTGAATATCTATGCCAAAATCCTCAACAAAATACTGGCAAACCGAATCCAAGAACACATCAGAAATATTATCCATTATGATCAAGTAGGCTTCATCCCAGGGATGTAGGGCTGGTTCAACATATGAAAATCTATAAATGTAATCCAGCATATAAATAAACTGAAAGAAAAAAACCATATGATCATTTCATTAGATGCTGAAAAAGCATTTGACAAAATTCAACATCCCTTTATGATAAAAGTATTGGAGAGATTAGGGAATACAAGGGTCATACCTAAATATAATAAAAGCTATATACAGCAAGCAGACAGCTAACATCAAAATAAATGGAGAGAAACTCAAAGCCATCCCACTAAACTCAGGAACACGACAAGCCTGTCCACTCTCGCCATACCTCTTCAATATAGTGCTTGAAGTTCTAGCAATAGCAATAAGACATCATGGGATCAAGGGGATTCGAATTGGAAAGGAAGAAGTGAAACTTTCGTTATTTGCAGATGATATGATAGTGTACATAAGCGACCCCAAAAACTCCACCAAAGAACTTTTACAGCTGATAAACAGCTTTAGTAATGTGGCAGGATACAAGATCAACTCCAAAAAATCAGTTGCCCTCTTATACACAAAGGATAGGGAAGCAGAGAGGGAAATCAGAGAAGCTTCACATTTCACGATAGCCACAAACAGCATAAAATATCTTAGAGTAACTCTAACCAAGGTAGTGAAAGATCTATTTGACAAGAACAATAAGTCATTGAAGAAAGAAATTGAGGAGTATACCAGAAAATGGAAGGACCTCCCTTGCTCTTGGATTGGGATGATCAACATAGTAAAAATGGCAATTCTACCAAAGGCAATTTATAGATTCAATGCAATCCCCATCAAGGTCCCATCAAAATTCTTCACAGAACTTGAGAGGACAATAATCAAATTTATATGGAAAAACAAAAAACCCAGGATAGCTAAAACAATCCTATACAATAAAGGATTGTCTGGAGGCATTACCATCCCTGACTTCAAACTCTATTACAGAGCTACAGTGATGAAAACAGTGTGGTACTGGCATAAGAACAGAGAAGTCGACAAATGGAATCGTATACAAGACCCGAATATTAACCCACAAACCTATGAACACCTCATTTTTGACAAAGGAGCCAAAAGTATACAATGGAAGAAAGAAAGCATCTTCAACAAATGGTGCTGGCATAACTGGATGTCAACCTGTAGAAGAATGAAAATAGACCTATATCGATCACCATGCACAAAACTCAAGTCCAAATGGATTAAAGACCTCACTATCAGTCAGAACACATTGAACCTAATAGAAGAGAAATTGGGAAGTACCCTACAACAGATGTGCACAGGTGATCGCTTCCTCTGTGTAATCCCAACAGCACAGACATTAAGGGCAACATTGAATAAATGGGACCTACTAAAACTGAGAAGCTTCTGTAAAGCAAAGGACACTGTCACCAAGACAAAAAGGCAACCTACTGACTGGGAAAAGATCTTCACCAACCCCGCAACAGACACAGGTCTGATCTCCAAAATATATAGAGAACTCAGGAAACTAGACTTTAAAATGCTAATTAACCCAATAAAAAATGGGGCACTGAACTGAACAGAGAATTCTCAGCAGAGGAAGTTTAAATGGCCAAAAGACACTTAAGGTCATGCTCAACCTCCTTAGCGATCAGGAAATGCAAATCAAAACAACTTTGAGATATCATCTTACACCTGTCAGCATGGCTAAAATAAAAAACTCCAATGATAGCCTCTGCTGGAGAGGTTGTGGAGGAAGGGGTTCCCTCATCCATTGCTGGTGGGAATGCAATCTTTGCAACCACTTTGGAAATCAGTGTTTCGGTTTCTCAGGAAATACGGGATCAACTTACCCGTGGACCCAGCAATACCACTCCTGGGAATATACCCAGGAGATGCCCTATCATATGACAAGAACATTTGTTCAACCATGTTCATAGCAGTATTATTTGTAATAGCCAGAACCTGGAAACAACCTAGATGCCCCTCAATGAAAGAATGGATGAAGAAAGTGTGGAATATCTACACATTAGAGTACTACACTGCAGTAAAAAACAATGACTTCTCAAATTTTGCATGCAAATGGAAGGAAATAGGAAACACTATTCTGAGTGAGGTAACACAGACCCAAAAAGATGAATATGGGATGTACTCACTCATAATTGGTTTCTAGCCATAAATAAGGGTCACGGAGTCTATAATTTGTGATCCTAAAAAAGCTAAGTAAGAAGTTGAACCAAAGGAAAAACATATAGTTATCCTCTTGGCTATGAGAATTAGACCAAATCGCCAGGGAGAAAATTGAGATCTTGGGGGTGGGGTGGGATGGGGGTAAGTGGAGAGGGGGAGAGAAAAGGGAGAAGTGGAGGATGGGGGGAACATGGGGAAAAAGGAGGATTGGGATAAAGGAAGGTAGGATAGGGGAGCACGGAAGCACAATTCTTAGTTAAGGGAGCCACCTTAGGGTTGGCAAGAGACTTGAACCTAGAGTGGCTCCCAGGAGCCCAAGCTGAGGCCCCCAGTTAGTTCCTTGTGCAGCTGAGAATAGGGAACCTGAAAGGACCCTTTTTCTATAGCAATACTGACGAATATCTTGCATATCACCATAGAACCTTCATCTGGTGATGAATTGAGATAGAGACAGAGACCCACACTGGAGCACTGGACTGAGCTCCCAAGGTCCAAATGAGGAGCAGAAGGAGGGAGAACATGAGCAAAGAAGTTGGGACCACGAGGGGTGCACCCACCCATTGAGACAGTGGAGCTGATCTACTGGGAGCTCACCAAGGCCAGCTGGACTGTGACTGAAAAAGCATGGGTTAAAACTGGACTCTCTGAACATGGCGAATAATGAGAGCTGATGAGAAGCCAAGGACAATGACACAGGGTTTTGTTCCTACACAATGTGCTGGCTTTGTTGGAGCCTAGCCAGTTTGGATGTTCACCTTCCTAGATATTGACAGAGGGGGGAGGACCTAGGACTTACCACAGGGCAGGGAACCCTGACTGCTCTTTGGACTGGAGAGGGAAGGGGAGAGGTGTGGGAGGAGGGGGAGAAGGATGGGAGGAGGGGGAGAAGGGTGGGAGGAGGGGGATGTAAATGGGAGGCTGGGAGGAGTTGGATACTTGTTTTTTTTTTCTTCCTTTTCTCAATAATAAAAAAAAAATGAAAATAAATAAATAAATGTAATGGCCTTACAAAAAAAAAAAGATAAAAGAAATAGAAAGCATCTGTATGAAAAACAATAGCATCATTCAAGTAAAGATGCAGCCTATAAAATACAAAAAATTGTTACCAGCTGTACATCTGGTAGAAGGTTAGTTTTTTGAATATACAAAGAAATCACAAAACTGATACTCCATATTACGTATATGAATAAAATATATAGTTTGAATGAAATCATGTCTCTCATGATTTTGAATCTCCTCACAAGAGCCTCAGTGTCATGAATAGGAACGCTTCTCATGAGTTATTGATCACGGGAATTAAATAGATTAACAAAATAAAATATGTTATTCCTTTGCTTGCCTTGTAGAACCTGAAGATAATATACTGTATTGCTAAAGACATCGCAAACATCAGATAAAAAAAAAAACAAAAAAAAACTGGAGGAATCTATGTGGAATTGACCTAATCCCTGAGGACTGGTAGTCATAATATACACAGATGTTGTGAAATAAAATTAGAACAGTGACAAATGCCAACCTGAGTTTAGTGAAATAAGAACACTCATTCATTTTTACTAGTAGTGTACATATATGCAAACTCTATGGAAATCAATGTGGAAATTAGTACAAAAGCTATACTGTACCTGTTCTGAAAGAACTCTGTATTTTACTAAGGAGATACATGTTCAGCCATTTTAATTTCCATATTCTTCACAGTAGAGAGAAAGTGCAAACAATCTAGATGTCAACTGATAAATGGATAATGAAAATCTGGTACATATACATAATGGAAAGAATATGGAATTTGAAATGTATATGCAAATTTATGGCTGGAAATAAACATTCTGAGTGAGGTAACACTAGCTCAGAAAGTTACGGGCCTTTTTATCTTCGTTCACCTATCACACTCATATTTTATTATCCTTCGTAAAAGTCAATCTCACTGATTTTATGACTTCTTTTGTCATGCCTGCCTCTACCTTCAGTCGCTGAAAAAATTGAAGTGAGTTTTGTATGTCCTGTGGTTTTAAGCTTCTCTTTTCAATTACTGCTGAATTTTCCACCCACTAGCATTAACCTAACCAAGGTTTCAAGACAAGGAATTTAATGTGTGCTGACACACTTTAAAGAAAGTCAGACCGGGCGATGGTGGCGCACGCCTTTAATCCCAGCACTCGGGAGGCAGAGGCAGGTGAATCTCTGTGAGTTCGAGACCAGCCTGGTCTACAGAGCTAGTTCCAGGACAGGCTCCAAAGCCTCAGAGAAACCCTGTCTCGAAAAACCAAAAAAAAAAAAAAAAAAAAAAAAAAAGGAAAGTCAGGTACAGATGAATGGAAGTGGAGAAAGTATAGCACTGTTGTATCACTTTCAATTTTGTTTTCTAGTAGATGACATAAAGTTCTGTGAGATTAATAATACCTAATTCATCCAAATTTGAGGGAATAGGCATGTGAGGACTATATTTTTAAATGTCTCTAGTTGCTTAGTTGTGTTCTGCCTTCCTAAACAATTATGGAATCCCCTTACACAGGTTGGGACATCATTTGTCTTTTTTTGCACCAAGGATAAATACACAATCCAAAAGTTCATACAGCACTAGTATAGAAGATGTCTAATGCAAAGTTTCCTTTCTCTAGGCAATTCTCAATGCCTTATGCATCAAAAAGTAAATAAACACTTAAAGCCAGAAAGAGTAGCAGATAGCTAATGAAGATTGTTATCAAGATCTAAATAAATTTATTTCTGATTTAATTGTTTAAAGTAATATATTTCAGTTGCCCATTAAGGTATGGTGGTAGTAGTAGCATGGGTGGTGGTGATGATGGTGGTGTTGATGTATTTGTGTGTGTCTGTGTGTGCATGTACATATACATGTGCTTGTGTATATGTCTATATATGTGTCTGAGTAGATTATTTAGCTCAAGTTTTCTAAAAATTTTCTAACTGTAAAAATTACCTGTAAAATCCTTCCTAAAATCATGTCTAGAATTTAAATGTAGAAAAAAAAGCACAGATTCTTTAAAAGGGTAGGAGCTTTCTTGCTTTAGATATGATAAACTTAATAGTTAGAATGCTGGAAGTACAGTTCTGGCATCTGTCTCCTTTGGAGTCTTCCCGACTCCATCTACATTCTCTCCATCTATGTTCTGATTTCCCTCCTAAATTTACCCTGCTAAGCCATTGGCCCAAACATCATTGAAGTTAATATAGCTTTTGTGTGATTGTTCAGGACAGAGTGGCTGGGAAACAAAAGTGCATTCACTGCTTACATATAGGCTTGAGCATGCTCTAAGTCCTCAGTAGAGAGAGTAAGCACTCATGTCACACTCATATGCTCTAGCTCACAAGCAGCCCCAGACTCTCTTCTCCAGGTTGACATCCTCTGTTCTGTTGTACAGATTTTTGGTGTTTGTCTAAAACTCGCAAGGGATTACTTATCTTTTCTTGTTGACTCTTGATTTTGACTTTAGGTCTTTAATTTACTATAATCCTGTACTTTAATGCACTATACTCCTCACCATCTTCAATATTTGTGTTATGAGTAGTGTCAAGTAAATAAAAATGGAATTATAGAGTGAAAAACTGCCTACTACTGTAGAAGTTTCCTAATGTATATGCATACGAATTTTAAAAGATTTGAAATAGAATTACTGTATTATGAGGGAAAGAGCATCTCCTAGATACCATAGAATAACAAATTCAAAGCCCAGAACCTGACATGGCCAAATTCATTTCTAGGTATGGATCAGTAGGATCTCATTAGTTCCTCTAACATTACATACTATTGTCATTGTTCTAGGTTTTTCACAAGATAAAACCTTTTTTTTTTTTCCGCAAATGCACCACATACATGATTCATAACACGTGGAGAAATCCCTATTAAATATAGAAGCTTCATTTCTAGTGGCTAACAATAAAGGTGATAGAAGGTTCTATGCACATTACCAGGGGGAAGAAGACAGCCAATAGTCTTATACAGATATAAATCCATGGGCTACAATTACGACAGATCTAGCAAAACATGCCCAGTGGTACAACAATGGCATGAATGTTCTGAATCTATCACTTTCTGATTAGCTCTAAGGCCCATTCTATAATATAGGATATGCCTGGCACTATTATATGAACCAAAATTCCAATAACAGAGTTGGTTCCACTTAGGGGTGAATCTAATATAGTTATTATGCTTGATGGATGTATCAATTATCTGACCCTTAAATTCTAATCTTATAAATGTTTCCATGGTTCTCTTAGCTGTCATCATTCCTTTTGTAGTATATGTCAATTAGTACATAGACAAACAGCAGGTAACTATGCAAATAATAAGAAACTAGTGCTTAGTCCTAAATTTGATAGTTGTATCAAAGTCTGACAATTAAGGCTTGGGAATTATCATAAACGGGGTGTTGGGAAGATTGTAAGAACCAGAAGGAAAGTACAGTGAACTAATGTTAGCCAGGTGTGACATTTTTTTGACAAAAAAACTCATAGAAATTTTGAATGCATTCAAAAGACCTGCAAAATGTAGAAAGCTGCATTGTGCAGTGTCATGAGGGTGGCGCTGGTTTCTGCCCATCACCGCCTCATGAGAATGTGCTCTAAGTCACGTACTATTGCCATATATGGCTAAGACTGAGAAGGTGGTCTATGTTACATACCATTCCATATATGGCCTAAACTGAGAATGTGGCTTGCTTTCCTGTACCTAGACCTATCAGCATTTCCCACATAGCTTGCTGGGGCTGCCTGACCAGGGACTACTTTAGCTGTGGGTTGGCTTTCCCCGGTATTCGAAGATCTTTCAAGGTTCCTGAATAAACTGCTGAAAGAAGAGTCCGGTGTTGTGTCTTCATTGCTGGTCGAGGCGGTCGCGACAGGTGGTGGCCCGATCGGGGGGGGGGGGGGGGGGGGGGAATCTTCCCTCACTAAGGACTCAGAACTTTTTGCTGTCAGGGCAGTGCACTGGTAAGTTCCCAGGAAAAAAGGTGGGGATCCACGACAAGAGCAGGTAATTAGCTCTTCTCTGTTAAATTAAGAGAGGGCGGGAATAAGTTCCCAGATAAATTGGGAATCTGTGACAAAAGCTGGGAAATTCGCTCTTCTCTGTAAATAAAGAGAGAGTGGGGGAGGTAAATTCCCAGATAAGGTGAGAATTAGTGGCAAAGGCAGGCAGTTTCGCTCTCCTCTGAAGACAAAGGGAGGGTGGGGTGAGTTCCCAGAGAGGCGAGCCAAAAGTAAGAGTCTAAAGGAAAAACAACACAGGATTAGCTATGGGCACTTCCCACTCGCACCCAATTTTTTTGGCTCTAAATGAGCTGCTTCGTTCTAAGAATTTAAAAATTAAAAGGAGTACTTTAGAGAAATTCCTGAACGAGTGCAATACCATTGCACCTTGGTTCGCAGATTCAGGGAGACTCTCAATATCTTCTTGGGAAAAACTAAGAAGAGACCTAGAATTTGCATATCAACAGGGAACCTTAAAGGAGGAGTGAGGCCTGTTTGGAGACTGGTAAAAAGCTGTCTTGAGGATGAGCGCTGCAGTAAAGCCATAAAAAACCGAACAGGCAGCATTAGAAATGCTACAGGAAGAACGATCAGAAGAGTCAGAGGAAGCCGACAGTGAAAAGAATCGTCAAAAGCGAGAAACACTGTACCCAGACCTTGCTGACTTATAGGCGCCAGTGGAGGGAGATCAAGAATCAGATGAGTCAGATGAAGAGCTACAGGCACTCATAGAAAAATTGTCTAGGGCAAAATTAAGAAAGAGGGGAAAAAAGGAAGAAAAGGTTCCAAGAGCCCTAACGCCCTGCCCCTCGACACCCATGTCTCTACCTCCTTATGTGGGAGGGGGTCAAGGTGGCTCCAGACGCTCATTCTGTCCCGGAGTCTGGAAGGTGGTGAGACCTGAGCTGCGATTTGCATACCCAGTGTTTCAAGATCCGCAGGGAAACAGATATGAGGAACCTCTAGACTTTAAGATTATTAAGTCCTTAGCTGAGTCTGTGAGAATTTATGGGATTAACGCTTCCTTCACAGAGGCACAAGTAGAGGCTTTAAGTCGATATTGCATGACTCCCAATGACTGGAGTGGCTTGCTCGTGCTTGTCTGAGCCCAGGACAATATTTAGACTGGAGAGCTTTTTTAATAGAGTTCTCAAATGAGGAGGCTGCTGCCAATCAAGCAGCAGGGAATGCTGCTTGGGACAGAGATATGTTGCTAGGTCAGGGTCCTTTCGCCAATCACCAGACCGGATATTCGATTAAAGTTTTCAAACAAGTCAATAGAATTGGCATCAAAGCCTGGAAGGCTTTGCCTAACAAAGGAGAAGTAAATGGCAATCTTACCAAGATCATACAAGGCCCTACTAAACCATTCTCCAATTTTGTCACTCGCATGGTTGAGGCCGCAGGCAGACTTTTTGGGGACCCTGATCAGGCTATGCCATTGATAAAACAACTGGTATGAGCAATGTACGAAAGAATGCAGGAATGCTATAACTCCTTACAAAAGCCAAGGCCTTGAAGCATGGATGAAGGTTTGCGGGGAGTTAGGAGGACCACTGACTCACCAACGCTGGCCTAGCAGCTGCAGTGGTGTAGCTAACACAAGGAAAAAGATCAGTTTCCGGGGCCTGCTTTAAAGGTGGCCAGGTAGGACATTTAAAGCGACAGTGCCTAGAGAGAGGGGGTGCCTCTCAGGGGCCCACTAGCCAATGTGTAGCTCAAACAGATATTTGTCCGAGTTGTAAGAAGGGTAGACATTGGGCAAATGAATGCCCGTCGGTGAAAGATATAAACGGCCAGCCTTTACCTCAAACGAGTATAGGCTCCAGTCCAAAAAAAGGGCAGCGGGGGCCCCGTACCCAGGGCCTACAAATATATGGGGTGGTAGAGAGTCAGGACCAAGACAAGAGCCAGGGGGCGTGGCCTTCTCTCCAACATCTGAAGGACCATGGAGAGCCACTGTGGGTTCAGCCGTACTGGACCTCCGTGCCACTACCAGAATTATATTAACCCCTCAGATGGGGGTCCAGTTGGTGGATTCAGACTTTAGGGGGCCTCTTGACCCAGGGTCAGTAGGACTGTTTATAGGGAGGTCCTCCACAACACTGAGAGGCCTAAGAGTTCATCCTGGAATTATAGACCTAGATTATACTGGGGTAGTCAAAATTATGTTAGAATCCCTGGAGATCGGATTGTTCAGCTCGTTCTCCTTCCCAGCCTTCATGGGTGGTTTGAAGCCTGCCCCACAGAAAGGGGAGACAAAGGCTTTGGCTCCTCAGGCACAGATTTGACTTTACTGCCCCTTGATATGGATCATCGCCCAGTCTTGTCACTCAAGATAGATGGGAAGTGTATACTTGGCCTGTTGGACACGGGCACTGATAAAAGTGTTATAGCAACAAAGGATTGGCCATCAGGTTGGCCTATTCAAACCTCCTCACACACCCTGCAAGGCCTGGGCTATGCTAAGACCCCAGACATAAGTGCTAGGCATTTGCAGTGGAGTGATGATGAAGGTCATTCAGGCAGTATGCAGCCCTATGTATTAGAACTCCCTGTTTATCTGTGGGGGAAGGATCTGCTAAAAGACATGGGATTTAAGCTTAGCAATGTATATTCCCCAGCCTCACAACAGATGATGACTAGGATGGGCTATCATCCAAGCTTTGGATTAGGAAAGATGTTTCAGGGAAAAAAGGATCCTGTATCAGTGCAACAACACTCTTCTAGACAAGGGCTGATTTTTTCCTAAAGGGCACTGGGGAAGGATTCCCATTACTTGGAAAACAGAGGAGTCAGTGTGGGTTCCTCAGTGGCCTCTTTCCTCTGAGAAGCTCATGGCTGCCAATGAGTTGATAATGGAACAGTTAACCCTGGGCCATATTAAACCATCCATTTCCCCCTGGAATACACCTATCTTTGTAATAAAAAAAAAATCGGGAAAGTGGTGTCTATTACATGATCTGCGAGCTGTTAACAATCAAATGCAAGTCATGGGACCAGTGCAATGCGGGTTGCCATTATTATCCTCTTTGCCTGCCTCCTGGCCTATTATTGTGATAGATATAAAAGATTGTTTTTTCTCCATTCCCTTGTTTTATAAAGACAGCTAGAGATTTGCCTTTACGGTTCGGTCTCGTAATCAGGAAGAACCAGACAAAAGATATGAGTGGGTTTTCTTGCCACAAGGTATGGCCAATAGTGCTACAATGTGTCAGATGTATGTGGGGGAGGCTATTGCACCTGTGAGAGAAAAATTTCCCACTTTAAGATGCATTCCTTATATGGACCATATATTGCTGGCTGCCAAGAATGAACAAATGTTAGATCAGGCCTATGTGGAGCTTATTAAGCTGCTTGGAAGGAGAGGGCTGCATGTAGCCCCTGAAAAGGTACAACAGGATAAAGTTGTTAATTATTTAGGAGTAAGAGTTTGTGAGAAACAGATTATCCCTCAAAAGATAGAATTAAGGAAAGATAGTCTAAAGATAATAAATGATTTTCAAAAGCTGTTAGGTGATATAAATTGGATAAGATGTTATTTGAAGTTTCCAAACTACGAGTTAAAGCCTCTGTATAGTGTTTTAAATGGAGACTCTACTTTGAATTCTCCGAGGCAGTTGACTACTGAGGCACAAGAAGCATTAAAAAAGGTGGAAAACAGGTTACAAGATGCCTTCCTACAAAGGATACAAGAGGGTCAAGATGTTGCTTTATGCATTCTTCCCTCATATTACCAGCCCACAGGACCTTTATGGCAGAGTGGGCCATTGCTTTGCATCCATCCTAAGATATCTCCAGCTAAATCTCTTGAGCATTGTCCTACTGCTGTAGCAATTTTAGCCCTAACCAGAATTCAGCAATGTTTACAATATTTTGGGGTTGCCCCCACGACCATTATAGTGCCTTACTCCAGTCATCAAGTTAAAATTCTGTGTGCTATGATAGATGATTGGGCTATCTTGCAATGTAGTTTTGATGGAAATATAGATAATTATTATCCCAAACATCCATTGTTGGGATTTTTAAAGGAACATCCTGTGGTAGTTCCTAAAATAACATCTTCACAGCCTATTCTCATAGCCCCAAATGTGTTTACAGGATCTAAGACAGGCTGTGGGATATATATAGTAGACAAACAAGAACCTGTAATGCATCAATTTGAACCTGGTTCATCTCAGATTATAGAGTTAAAAATTGTACTTGAAGTTTTTAAGGCTTGTTGCCTTTAATTTAATATCAGATTCTGCTTAGGTGGTAAATGCCCTCAAGATTTTCGAAGTAGCTGGTCCTATCAAAAGCTCCAGTCCAGTCTGCCTTCTGTTTCAACAATTGCAGGATCCAATTTGGCAAAGAAAAAATTGTTTTTATGTTCAACATATTAGAGCCCATATAGGCCTACCAGGTATGAGGGAAACAATATAGTGGACCTGTGGACTAGGAAGGAATGTATATTTCTGAGTTCCACTCTGGAGAAAGCAAAAGTTTTTCACAGGACTTTTCATGTTAATGCAAAAGCATTACAACAAAAATTTTGTCTTTCTTAAGCAGATGCTCGACAAGTGGTTTTAGACTGCCCTCAATGTGTGATTCATTTGCATCCACCTAGCATCGGGGTAAATCCCCGAGGTCTTCTACCTCTTAAGATCTGGTAGATGGATGTAACACATACTTCTGAATTTGGCAATCATAAATATGTACATGTTTCGGTGGATACCTACTCAGGTGTGATACATGCCACGCCTCTCACAGGAGAAAAAGCACGTAATGTGATTACCCACTGCCTAGAGGCATGGGCAGCTTGGGCAAACCTTCCCAATTAAAGATTGATAATGGACCTGCTTACACAGGTCAAAGTTTCTCCTCCTTTTGCCGCCAAATGGAGGTGCAGCTTACTCATGGCCTACCTTATAATCCTCAAGGTCAAGGCGTTGTGGAGAGTGCTCATTGTACACTCAAGGAGTGTCTGCTGAAACAAAAAGGGGGAATAGGCCACGACCATACCTCAAAAGAGAGACTCTCCCTTGCTTTATTTACCATTAATTTTTTAAATTTGGATGCTCATGGTTGCTCTGCAGCTGATAGACATCAGGACCCCCACAGTCCTGTACAAGGGATGGTAAAATGGAAAGATATCCTAACAGGGCTCTGGCACGGGCCTGATCCCGTGCTGACATGGGCACGAGGTTCTGTTTGTGTTTTTCTCCAGGACTGGCAGGACTTGGTGTGGATCCCTGAATGACTGATCAGGCAAGTTCAGAACAATGAGGATCAGGAGACTGGCGCTGATTGTACTATGGCTCATCCTACTGATGATTCCGAATGGACGGATGGAGCTGAGATGGGGGATCCTTTCCGTGTTTCCACAACCAATGCCAATACGTCATGATGCTAAGTTGTTTCCCCGTCTGTTTAGTAGTAATAGAAGTCTTGATGTTCCCTATTTGCAATTAGAAGCAGATTTAGCTCCCATAGGAGAAAATAGATCCTTTAACTTAGAAGGGAGCTTATGTTTTTATATAGTCCATAATATTTCTGAAGCATCTTCCTGCATTCCCTTGTATAACCAAACAGTTGGCTGGTTTGACTTACCCCTGGATTCCGGTGACCCCTGTCATTCAGCAAATGCCACCTGGGTATCAGGATGGTGGCCTGCTAAAATGAGCGATAGTATTCCTCCACACCAATCGAAGTGGGCTCCCTATTGCTGGGGAGTAAATTGGGGAGAAATCTGGACTTGGACTGGTTGTCAGTCCCACACAGTATCTTGGGTCGATAAAGCGCAACATTTTTCCTTTTCCCCCGGGATTAGCACCGGGTTTAATTTTAGTGATCAAAATCCTTTTCAAAGCTATGTGTCTAATCCTTTTGATAATTGGCTACTGTGTGGAATTAATGGTAGCTGCATGAATTTAGAACCCATTATTGTGATTGGCGGAGGGGTTCATGGTCTTAGCCAGTTTACCTGGAGCACTTCTCACCCATGGGAGCCTGGCAGCCCTAAATCCCCTCAACTCCAAACAGTCATGACCCCAGAAGGAGTTACTGCCGTATATTCAACACAAGCGGGCTGTTCGAGTGAAGGAGCCAGGGCAGCTCTTATTTACTTATAATTCCATGCCTGTTTATATTTATCCCCCTTTTCTGTTTATTGTAAGCAAAGCAGAGCCAACCTATTGTGATAAATATAGTTGCTTTTATACCCAATGTTGGAATGCCAGTCAGTTTAAATATGTGGTTGTTGCTCCTATGCCACGGTGGGTACCCGTTCCCGTGGATGCTCCTCACATCATGACTTTATTCAGACAAAAAAGAGATTTTGGAATTACCGCTGCCATCATAACTGCCATTTCCCTGGCCGCAGCTGGAGCTGCCATGGCAACGATTGCCATGAGCCATACTGTGCAGACTGTGCAGACTTTGAATAATCTTTCAGCCAATGATGCATTGGCCCTGCATGTTCAAAAAGGCATTAATGCACAATTAAAAGGAGGATTGATGGTGATTAATCAAAGAATTGATTTGGTACAGGAGCAAATTGATGTTCTTTGGCAATTGGCTCAACTGGGCTGCCAATGGAAATATGCAGGGCTTTGTGTGACTAGCATACAATACGAGAATTTTACCCATGCTACAAATTTGTCTAAACAATTATCTAGTTATCTTTTAGGTAATTGGACTGGATAATTTGATACCATGATGGAACAGCTCAGGGTAGGCATTGTCACCATGAATTCTACCTGAGTGGATGCTGGAATGGCTGAAGGACTTTCTACCTGGATCTCCACAGTGATGAACCATTTGAAGGAATGGGCGGGTTTAGGAGCATTAACTGGTCTCATGGTGATAGTCTCTCTGGCTTGTCTGTGGTGTATTTGTCGGATTAGAGGCTCTCAGAGTCACAATGCAGCCATATTCATTCAAGCCTTTGCAGCCCTAGAGGCTGGCCAATCTCCCCATGTATGGTTAGCTACCATGAAACATTAATTTGACGCATTCAGGGTGCGAGGCAAGGCACTGCACTCAAGGATGCCTGTCCAGCAGCCTTGAGAATAGCAAGCCTGCTGCATGTGGATTGATGCCCAAGACCCCACCTCTGGAAAATGGCATCGAGCTGGTCTGGTACTCTCTGTGTGGAAGACACTCAGGGAGGATCAATGCAAGGCTCTTGGTTCACAGAGAGCAGGCCACTACTCTTACCTATAGCATTAAAACTAAAAAGGGAAAACTGTAGAGAGCTGCATTGTGCAGTGCCATGAGGGTGGTGCTGGTTTCCGCCCTTCACCCCCTCATGAGAATGTGCTCTAAGTCACGTACTATTCCCATATATGGCTAAGACTGAGAAGGTGTTCTACGTTACATACCATTCCATATATGGTCTACACTGAGAATGTGGCTTGCTTTCGTGTACCTAGACCTATCCGCATTTCCCACATAGCTTGCGGGGCTGTCTGACCAGGGACTACTTTAGCTGTGAGTTAGCTTTCCCCACTATTCGAAGAATGTTCAAGGTTCCTGAATAAACTGCTGAAAGAAGAGTCCGGTGTTGCGTCTTCCTTGCTGGTCGAGGCAGTCGTGACAGCAAAAGATCAATCCAGCCAAAATACAAACATAGGCAGAAGAGAGCGTCATTAATTGCCATCTCTACCTGAGAAGCTATTGTCAGTTGAGACCTGCTTGGAATAGTAGTCATTTTTAAGAAATACACACTCATGTCCAAACAGACATCACTGTGTGAAGTCATTAGATAGAAAAATAGCCCATGAAGTTGGAACAATAGTCTTTGAGAGTATAAATGGATGAGAGTAAATGAAAGATATATTTATTGAAAACAATCACAGCTGTACATAAAATTCTCAAAAGGCCCTGACCCCATTAGCTCAAACCCTCTTCCCTCTCTTCAACAAGACTCCCTGAACTAAGTCTGGTAATTGGCTGTGGATCTCTACATCTGCTTTCGTCAGTTACTGGATGAAGGCTCTATGATGAAAATTAGGGTAGTCAGCAATCTGCTTACAAGGCTAATTTAGGCACCCTCTCCATTGTTTCTAGGAGTCTCAGTTGGAGTCAACTTTGTGGATTCCTGGAAGTTTCCCTGACATCAGGTTTCTCTCTAACCCAAAAATGTTCTCTACCCCCATCAAGACCAACAGCTAGAGAACCTGCATAGGACCAGTCTAGGCCCTTACATGTGTCTGACAGTTTGATAGGTCCTAAAAGTGGGACCAGGACCTATCCTTGATGCATGAGCTGGTGTTTGGAAACTATTTGCTATGATGAGATGCCTTGCCCAGCCTTGATGCACAGGGAGGAGTTTGGTTCTGCCTCAACTTGATATCATGGCATGCTTTATCAAAAGAAAAAAAAATTGAAAGCCTGTCCCTTTCTAAAAGGAAAAAGAGGAGAAATAGATTGGGGGTAGAAGGGAGGAGGGGGAGGGAATGGGAAGAGAGGAAAAATTGCAAATATTGGTTAGTGTATAAAATAAGTTAAAAAATTTAATTAAAACTTTGAAAAGTCTTCTCAAATATAAAAGAAAAGAAGAACATGTTAGGTGGAGGGGGTGTTGAAGTGAACAAGAAGGGAGGAGGTTAAGAAGGATATGATTAAGATACATTTTACATGTGAGTGAAACTGTGAAATCATCAATAAAAATACTAAAAGCCCAATTTAACTGGTTTGCAATTCTACTATTTTGTGACCTTTCTAAGTAAAATAATTTAGAAGGAATAATTTTTAGATACTGTTGGCTCCTAAGAGAGACTGGTACATTTAGAGGCAAGATTCTATATTTAGAGTGAAAGAAAACTTCTTCTTCAAGAAGGTTTTAGCAAAATATCAGTTGTTTTTATTTGTTTGTTTGGGGAAGATTTGCTGTTTGATACATTTATTTCAACTAAAAGCATAGGAGAACAAGACAAAGTATAAGCTAAGGTTATTGATTCATTTTATATCATTTTTCAGTGGATTAGAGCAAACGACTCAGTATAATACTAAATTATCTCCTCAGAATTATGTAAATCTTATTTACTTTTTGAACATTACTTCCATGGTGTTAAATAGAGCCTACTCAAAAATATATGCCTGGACTTGAATATTCTCAAGAATGTTTTGTGATTCTGAACTTTTCTGTGATTAAACACAATCTCTATCATCAAATTCCCATAAGGTCTCTCTTTACAGAAAGTTGCTTTGTAAACAATCCCAGTAGCTCTTTGACTGTTGCAAGTAATAAACTTTCTATCTAATCATTTACCACTTTAGTGTACTTTCAGGTTTTTACTTACTGAGATACAAGCCTACTATATTCAGTTACAAAATCATATATGAGATTTTAAAATTCTCTGCCATTTTTGAATTAATAATTTTAAGAACTGGGTATTTATTTTTCTGTACTGTTAACATCACATTCAGGAATAATGCTACAATGGAAAATAGCGGAAATGAATTTCAAGTATGTAAGGTCAGCAATCAAAGGGAAAATAAAATCAAATGCTGCTAATAAAATTCAAAATCTTGAAAATGACTTTATAATATAATATAATATAATATAATATAATATAATATAATATATAAGGACTATATAGAAAGATATAAGACTGTATTACATTTAAGGATATGTATATATATGTATATTTATATTTTAAATATTTAAACAATAGTTATATGAGGAAGCATCACTCATTTTTGCTCTTTTCCTTTAATTCATTAACATTTTAAAACTCCTCTATTCATCAGCAGTCAGAATATGGTCCAAGAAGAGTCATGGGAGGAGAATTCTGATTGCTTGTTTGAAGACTCCAAGAAAAGAATGAAATATTCTTGTGACTTTGTTTTTTTTTTTTTTTCAAAATTCAGAATCATTCTTGGAATACGTTTTTGTGCTTTTCCCAGTGGTAGTAGATAGGAGTAAGTTTACTTCATATTATTCATTTTAACTGTCTCTTTTTATGTGTTTAAATGACTTTGTGTTGCCTGAGTTTTCTGTCCTGCCTGATCCCTACAGTCCGTAAGTCCCAAAGACATCACACAGAGGTCTACATTAGTTTTAAACTGTTTGGCCCAATAACTCAGGCTTCTTAGCCCATTGTTTTTATCTGTGGTAGTCACATGGCTCTGCACCTTTTTCCATGAGGCAGTCACATCTTGCTTCTTCTGTGGCTGGGTCACGACTGCAGAGGAATGGGCTTTCTTCTTCCCAATATTCTCCTGTTCATATATATATATATATATATATATATATATATATATATATATATATAAACGTTTTTTGAAAAAGCATCACCCATGTTTGCTCTTTTCCTTTAAATCATTAACATTTAAAAACTCCTCTATTCATCAGCAGTCAGAACATGGTCCAAGAACAGAGTCATGGGGGGAGAATTCTGATTGCTTGTTAGAAGACTCCAAGAATAGAAGAAAAGATCCTTGTGACTTTTTTTTTTCAAAATTCAGAATCAGTCCTTGAATTAAGTTTTTGTGCTTTTCCCAGTTTATTTCAGATTATTATCAATTGTTACTTGTTGTTTGTTTAAATGCCTTTATGGAAAAACATGTTTTTGCCAATTGAAACTTGTCCTGTGATTTACACTTTTTTCTAGTGATTCTTATTAACCCTAAGAATATATAATGTCAAAAGCTCTGAATAGTTTTCTAATGCATGAGTCTTTAGTCTGCATTATAATTGACTCCATTTTCCCACTTCCCACCACTGCCAGAGTGGTAAACCAACAAGAACAAAGTGTTCACACGACTCAGTTCCTTCTACTATTCCATCATTACTCTTCCTTCTTATCCACCTCTTTATTTCATATGTGTATATATGTAGTAATGTAATATTTACAGATGACAAGTTCAAAGTAACTGTTGACCAAAATGTTAATAGATTAATATTATTCCAGATATGTGAATCTTCATTGTATAGAGATAAACAAAATATTTTTCTTGAAGTATTAGAATGATAAAAAAAGGCATTCATATGTTTTAATGACAAAAATGCACAGAAAAAGGAATTCTAATTAGGACAGATGAAGTCTCACATAATCTTGTTTGTAGGAGTGATTGCTTCCAGCTTCTAGTTCTGAAAAGCCTTAAGAAGAAGTTTATATTGAGAGTACATCTTTGAGTGGGGAAAAACATAAATGAATGGACTATGTACAGTGAGGACTGTTTGCATTTATTTCTTTCCTCTAATATTCATGTGTTCTTGGAAGTATAGAAAGATGATAAAGGAATCTGACATTTCAGTCAGGCTTTTTACTCTCACTTGTTAGAAAATATGATGCCACTAGGTACCCAGCAGTGTAATCCTAAAAAACAACAACAACAACAACAAAACGCAAAAATAAACAGCATGGCTAAAACATAAATAGCATTAAGAAAGCCTCCACTACAGAGTTTGTATTGTACAACTGCAAAAAGATCTGTAGCCTCCATTTTTTTCTCAGTTCTTAAGCATTTTCTCCAGTATAGTCCACTAGCATTGTACTCTTACCATATAATTTGATGTCCTTAACTGCACATAACCAGGCATGAATGCAAAAATTCCCTAATAGTGTGTATGAAATTCAAATTTTATTTTAAAGATCTCAGTTTCATTATAGTCAATGACCATTTGCTTACTTAGCATTCAAAGTTTAAAGAAACTTCTGTATAGAGACAGCTTGATTTAACCTACTCTACTGCCATTAACAACTTTCCTGTCACTTTTTCCTTAAATACTAGTTTTGATGGATGTATCATGTATTACATTTGAAGAGATTAGCAGCTTTTACATTTGTAGATTCTTAATTAATATTTTGACATTTCTTTGTACTAAGAAAACAATTATCTTCAGCCTACATTAGTGGGTTCAAAATCCTCCTAACTATAATTAAAACAGGCATATATAAGTTACCCCAGGCTGGCCTCAAAATTGTAATCCTTCTGCCTTTGCCTTCTTCATCAATTCCTACCGGCTTGTGCCACCACAACAGAATGGGAGAAGATTCATCAACCTACATCAGACAAAAAACTGATCTCCAAAATATATAAAGAACTCAAGATATTAGACATTAAAATTCTAAATAACCATTTAAAACATGGTATACTAAACTAAATAGAGTTTTCTCAACAGAAGAATTCCAAGTGGTCAAAAGATACTTAAGAACATTTTCAACTTCCATAGTTATCAGGGAAAAGCAAATCAAAATAACTCTGAAATATCACCTTACACTTGTTAGAGTGGCTAAAATAAAAAAAAAAAAAACACTAATGATAGCTTATGCTTGAAAGGGTGTGGAGTAAGGGGAACACTCATCCCTTGTTGGTGGGAATGCAAACTTTTTCACAACACTTGTGAAATCAGTGTGGTAGTTTCTCAAAAAACTGGGAGTCAATCTACCTCAGAATGCAGCAATATTACTCTTGAGAATATATCCAAAAGATGCTCAATCATACTAAAAGAACATTTGTTCAACTATGTTCATAGCAGCATTATTTCTAATAGCCAGAAACTGAAAACAACCTAGATACCCCTCAACTGAAAAATGGATAAAGTGTGGCACATCTACACATTAGAGTACTACTCAGCAATAGAAAAAACAATGACATTTTGAATTTTGCATGCAAATGGATGGAATTAGAAAACACTATTCTGAGTGAGATAACCCAGACCCAAAAATATGAATATGGTATGTCCTCACCTCATTAGTGGATACTAGCCATAAACAAAGGACATTGAGCCTACAGTTCATGATCCTGGAGGAGCTAAGTAATAAGGTGGACCCAAAGAAAAATGTATATAGATCCACCTGGAAATTTGAAGCAGACAAGATCACCTGACAAAATTTTGGAGGATGAGGGCATAGGGTAGAAAGAAAGGGGGGGTGAGAAGGGAAGGAGAGACAGGGAGTGTTGGTGAGAGGTTGAGGGAATAGGATAGTTGAGATGGAGGAAGGACAGATATGAGAACAAGAAAAGAGATATCTTGATTGAGATAAGGCGGGGAAGAAGCAAAAGGCCATTTTGGGGTTAGCAAGAAAACTGGATCTAGAAAAAGTCACAGGATCCACAAGAACGAACCCAGCCTAAGGCCCTAAGCAATAGAGGAGAGAGTGCCTGAAGTGGCCTTGCCCTGTAGTTAGACTGATGATTATCTTAAATATCACCATAGAACCTTCATCCAACAACAGATGGAAACAGAGGCAGAGACCCACATAGGAGAACTGGACTGAGCTCCCAAGATCTAGTTGAAGAGCAGGAGGGAGAGTATGAGCAAGGAAGTCAAAGCCATGATGGGTTCACTCACTGAGACAATATGCCTAAGCTAATGGGAGCTCACCAACTCCAACTGGACTGGAAATAATAGACATGCCATGGGATCAAACTAATCCCTCTGAATATGGTTAACAGTTGGTACAGATGGAGGGGCCAATGACAGTGACACTGGAATTTGTCCTCTACTACATGTTTCTGGCTTTTTGGAATTCCTATTTTCTTTGGATGTATATGTTCCTCCACCTGGATTGTAGTGGAAAGGGCCTTGAACTTTCCACAGGGCAAGATGCCTTGCCCTCTCTTAAGGATTGGAGGGGAGGGAGAGGTATGTGGAAGAGAGGGGGAAGAGGAGAGACAGTGGGATTTGGATTGTTTTTTTAAGTAATAACACAGAGAAGACCAAGAGAGGGGTCCAAGAGAGGAACCCTGAAGAACAGGATGCAACTACACAGAAAAGACAAGAGAGGAACTCTAAAGGAACATGATGCAATTACACAGACAGGACCAAGAGAGGAACTCTGAAGCACAGGGTGTGACTGTACAGAGTAGACCAAGAGACTGAACTGTGAGAGAAGACTGAGAAATTTGGCCAAGAGAACAGGCCAAGAGAGCTATCAGTAGCTCCCTGAGACACAGAGAATGACAGTACAGAAACAGACCAAGAACATTTCTCAAAGACATAGGCAGCCACTGCAAGGATTGAACAAAGAACAAAGATACTGCTTGTACCAACTGGAGGAACAGATGGGTAGGTGCCCTTGCAAAAATCAACCAACAACCAAAAGGCAACATGGTAGCACCAGAACCAGAGGTTATCCATTAGGAAGACTTAGCCATACTAGACCCAGAAGAAGCATGAAGATGATGGAGAATTTTAATGTGGAAATTAAATTTTCCTTAAAGAAATGGATGAAAAGGATGAATAAAAAAAAGAAGAAATCAATAAATCTCCCAAAGAAAACCAAGAAAAACAAAACAAAACAACAAAAACAAACAAACAGATGATGCAAGCAGTTCAAACAGTTCAAGACTTGAAGACTGAAGTAGAGGCAATAAAGAAAACACAAACCAAGGGAATTCTGGATATGGAAAATCAGGGTAAACAAACTGGAATTACAGGGACAAACATAATCAACAGAATAGAAGCACTAGAAGAGAGAAGCTCGGGGTGTTAAAATACTATAGAGGAAAGAGATTCTTTTGGGCAAAGAAAACATTAAATCCAAAAAACTCTTAACACAAAACATCCAGGAAATCTGGGACAACATGAAAAGACCAAAACTTAGAATAATAGGGATAGAAGAACAAAAGAAATTCTAACTCAATGAACAGAAATATATTCGACAGAAATCAAAGAAGAAAACTCTCTCATTCTAAAGAAGGGTATGCCTATTGAAGGTACAAGAAGCTTATAGAACACAAAATAGACTGGTCAAAAAAGTCCTCTTACCATATTAATAATCAAAATTCAAAACACACAGAATAAAGAATATTAAGAGCTACAAATGAAAAAAGGCCAAGTAACATATAAAAGAAGAGCTTTCAGAATTACACCTGACTTCTCAATGGAAACCATGAAAGCTAGCTGGTTCTGGGACAGAAGTGCTGCAGACACTAAGGAATTATGGATTCAAATCCAGATTACTACCCTTAAACAAAGCTTTCAACCACTATCAATGAGAGAAAACAATATATTCTGTGACAAAACAAAATCTAAACAACACCTGTCCACAAATCCAGCCATACAGAAAGTACTACTCCACCCCAAGGAAGCTAACTACACCCACAAAAAACAGACATATATACCTCACACCAGCAAACCCCAAAGATGGGGAAACACTAAAGCATTACCGCCAAAAATATCAGGAATTAGCAATCACTGGTCATTAATATCTCTTAATATTAATAGACTCAATTCACCTATAAAGGGACACAGATTAAGAGATGGATATGAAAGCAGGATTCTTCCTTCTGCTGTATACAAAAATAACTCCTTGTATCTTAATGAACCACCATGGTTTAGTTAGGATTTTAGAGCAACACTAATTGCAGAAAGCCTACAAACTAATAGAAATTGAAGAGTATCAATTGGACCACCCTGAGTCAAGTAACTAGTAAAAAAAAAAAAAGAAAAGAAAATGAAAGACTTCCTAGAATTCAATGAAAAATGAGGGCACAATGAACTCAAACATATGGGACATTATGAAAGCAGTGTTAATAAGAAAAATTCATAAACACAAAGTGCCTACATGAAGAAAATGGAGAAATCTCACACTAGTGAATTAAGAGCACACCTGAAAGCTCTAGAAGAAAAAAAAAAGCATACTTTACCCAGAGTAGTAGATTACAGGAACTATTTGAATTGATGATTGAAATTATGTAATAGAATCAATTAAAACAATACAAAGAATCAATGAAGCAAAAAGCTGGTTCTTTGAGAAAATAAAGAAGATAGACAAACCCTTTTCAAACTAAACAAAAGTCAGAGAGAGAACATCCAAATTAACAAAATCAGAAATGAAAAGGGGGTCATAACAAAAGACACTGAAGAAATCTAGAGAATCATTAGGTGATAATACAAAACATGTATTCCACAAAATTGGAAAGTGTAAAAGAAATGGACATTTTTTTGGATAGGTATCACATACCAAAATTAAATCAAGGCAAAGTGAACAATTTAAATAGACCAATGAACTGCAAGGAAATAGAAGCAATCATCAAAAGCCTTCCCAATTGGAAAAAAAAAACAAAACAAAACACAGAGATGTATAGTTTCAGGGCAGATTCTGCTAGAACTTCTGCCGGGGACGAAGCCCACCGCTCATATTACAACAGATTGGCGCACTACGTGATGGACTAAATCCACTTAAAAACCTGAGAAGGCTTAAAAATAAGGGAGAGAGAGTTTAACACAGATTTTTGCTGTTTGTTGGTGGTGTGCTGTAGAGAGATTTCCTGATTCAGCAACAGCAACAGAAAAAAAGCTGTGTCATTTTAAAGTGCGGCTTCCTGGACTGTGCCACCATTGCAAACTCTGGCTTTAAAGCATTTCAAGGGATTTTTATGGGACTGGATGTTTGTTTTCCCACTTGGGAACAGAAGGAGAGTGCTCGGAGACCTCTGAGACCATGCTGATGGCTCAGCGCCTCCCCACCTGCAGATGGCCCAAATCAGGATTAGGGCAGGTGGGAGAGCATGGCAGATTCCTGCCACCATACAGAGACTGTTTTCAGACTGCACAGTGCTGTGTGTGTCAGATTTGGATGTAACTTGGATGAAAAGAATTTCTGTGCTGCACGCTCAGTCTCAGAATTAAAGTGCTGAGTGCGCTCCTACCTGTCAGCCACAGAGCTAGCACAAAATGGTACATCCTCCATTTGAAATTTTCCTGACTCAGCAGCAGGAAAAAAAAAAAAAAACCTGTGTTGTTTTAAAATGCCGGCTTTCTGGGCCATTCCTGCCAGGGCAAACTCTGACTGTTTGAGGCAGGAGGGCAGACTACAGAGAGAGGACTTGAGTGTTGTCTGTTGCAAGCTTGTTTTATGGGCAAGGACCTTGAAACACTGTAGACTTGTGGCACTGAATGCGGCTCCTGGCCGGTAGCTCAGCCACGTGGTTGGGTATGGCAGAAAGCCAAGGAATGGGCTAAATCTAGCCAGCAATGCCACGGCTTTA
>NW_024543970.1:0-29979 GCF_018167655.1 Microtus oregoni | reverse complement strand
TAATTCAAAGAGAGCATAATAGCATACAGTATCAAGATTCTCTGTGTATTTTCCATCTTTGTACAGCTTTGTTTTAACCTCTATTTTGTTTATTTTTACTTTTAACTCTTTGCTTTTTGAGACAGGTTCTCTGTATCTTTGACCTGAAGTAACTCTGTAGACCAGGCTGTCTTTGAACTCTCAGAGATCCGCCTGTCTCTGCCTCCCAGGCATTCGAGATTAAAGGTGTATGCTACTACACCTTGAACTCACAGAGATCTGTTTGTCTCTGCCTTCTAGGCACTGGGATTAAAGGCGTGTGCTACCACACACAACAACTCTCTTCCTTTTTTTTATGTTTTTTACTTTAAGAACTTCAACTTTTAGTCTGCATATATTTTTAACACACTTTAAACCATTCAGAAATTTTCTCTGTCTTTGAATCTCTCTTTACTGTATATCTCTCTTTTTCTGACCACATGAATCTTTAATTTACCAAGCAATATCAGTAGGATTAAAGGCGTGACTTTGCCAGCTAGATCCAGTCCATTCCTTAGCTTTCCAGCCTCATGGCTGATATACAGGCTGTAGCCATGTTTACTGCAACAACTGTATGGCATTTCAAGGTCCCTGCCAGCAAGTGAGCTACAACAGACAACACTCAAGTCCTCTCTCTCGGTAGCCAGCCCTCCTGCCTCAAACAGTCAGAGTTTGCCCTGGCAGGATGGCCCAGAAAGCCAGCATTTTTAAATGGTGCAGCTTTTTTCCTGCTACGGCTGAAAACCGAAAAGCATGCGTTCAGCTTTTCGTCAACACCATTTAAGTGTTTCGTGGCAGGACCTCTTAATGAGCTGCAGGCTTTGCAGCTAAAGCTGAGTCAGGAAGCCTCTCTCAGATGAGGCGCTTGCTTGCCTCTAGCAAGCAGAGTAGAACCGAGAAATTGCTGCTACCAAGAAACCAGGCACAATGTTTTCATTTTGTTCTAGAATTACTTCCCAAGCTGTCTCAGGCTTTATGTGGAAGCAGTTGTCCACGTGGGCGCCATATGAAGTAATAAGGGCGGCAGGGCTGCGTCCCCCACACCCGGCCGCCCACATGGCTAGCTTATGCTCCGAAATAACAACACACAAACTGTATTCTTTTAATCACTGCTTGGCTCATTTCTACCTGGCCTCTTCTATGCTCACTCTCGTACCTGGACTAGCCCATTTCTTATCATCTGTGTAGCACCGGTCTTACCGGGAAGATTCTAGCCTCTGTCCATCCTGGGTTGGAGCTTCATCGCGTGTGTCTGCCTGGGAGCGGGGCATGGCGTCTCTGCTGAGGCGTCTGCTCCGGAGAGCAGAGCTGTGGAGTCTCTGACCTCACTTCCTCTTCCTCCCAGCATTTTGTTCTGTTTACTCCACCCACAGGGCCAAGCAGTTTCTTTATTGGCCAATGACCTTCCTCCATCACACCCCCTCACTGCAGACCTTAGGGTCTTTTAGCTCCATCACAGTGGACTCTTGATGCCTCATCTCTATCCCATCTCCCTAATAGAATTCACATCTTCTAGGCAGGATTGCTCTTAGAGGTCTGCCTACCTTCCCCTCCTCCATTGTAGGAACCCATCCCCAAGTATCTACACATTTCCCCAGCACACACACCTCCCAAGATATACAGCACCCTTCCCCTCCAGCCAGTTAATGTATGAACAAAGCTTTTTTGGAGATATGCTTCTTTATGTTGAGCTCGAGTTTATGTTTCCAGAAGTTTCTACGACTGGTGCTCTTCTTTCCTGTTACTGAGTGGTCCCATGACTCTCTAGATTTCTGCCCCAGTTTCCAGTGGAGGATGGCTAAGAGGTACCATGACTAAATTGGAAGGCAGGCTGCCCTCTGCTGCTGTGGCCCTGGTGCAGGAAGTTAGCCTCCAGGGCTTCTGTAGATGGACTTTGCTTCTCCAGGCTGCACCAATCGCTCAGGCCCCACCCGGAGCTATACAGACAAAGTTGCTGAGCTGGGGAAAGACCTGCTCAGTGCCCTGGCTCCCTGGGACTGGGTGGAGAAGGAGGATTTTCTTCCAGAATACACAGGGGCTGGTTTCTTTTCCGTTCCTCAGGAGCAGAGGATATGGAGGGAGGGTGGAGGGAGGCAGTCGCACTGCAGTGGTTTCTCCCGCCAAATTCCCCAGTCCTAGGAAAGATCCACATGAAAAACCCACAAGAATTTGAATGTCTGAGTTAGGGTCATGATTGAAATAATTTTTCTAAAAAGAAAAGAAGAAATAACAAAATAGAAAAAGGCAGGAAAAAGTATAAAAACAAAAAATAAAAGGAAGAACAAGCACCCCAAAGCCCCCTCTACCCTTGTATTACAGAAACCTTGTAGAGGATAGAAAGAGGCCTTTAAAATACTTTGCTATGAACTGGGCCACTGAGCCAAGATGCTGGGCCTTCTCCCCAGATTTCTTCATCTCAAGTTGGGAGGATCCATGTTCTGTCCTCTGAAGAACGTGACTTTCCAAGTTATTAGTAAGGAATTAGACCTTGACTTTCGGTTAGCCCTAAACTCTTCCCTGCTCCCTCCTTCAAGGACTTCACTGAAAACCCTCTGCAGTCAGAGGGTTTCAGTACGCTAACAACACTCCCCCTCCTCAGCCCTCTGGTGTGCGCATGCATATATATGTGGGGGTATGGGGAATCTAGAGGCTGGACATTGATGTTGGGCTTCTTTTTCAGTTGGTCTTTACCTTATTTGTGAATGATTCTTTTTATGTCTATGCACCATATGCATACAGTGCCCAGTTCTTCTGGAACTGGATTTACAGATGGTAGTGTGCTGCCATGTGGGTGCTGGGAACTGAACCTGGGTCCTCTGAAAGAGGAACAGCAGTGTTCTTAATGGCCGAGACATCTTTCCAGCCTTCCATCTTATTTTTTGAAACAGGGTCTCTCACTGAACTGAAAGCTTATCAATTGGCTGGAATCATCTTCTCATAGCTGGGCTTACATGTATGCTCCTTATCCCAATTTTAAAAACAAACACGGATTGAGTCATCTCCCCAGACTCTATGCCTCTTTTGGTTTGTTTCTTTGTTTATGGAGCACAGTCTCAAGTAGTTCAAGGTGGACTGGAACTTACTATGTAGTTGAGGTTGCCCTTGTATTTGTGATCCTTCTATGTGCACATGGAAGCTCTGGGACTGCACGCATGTGCCTCATACCTCATTTTTTCTTGCTTCTTGATCTCCCTTCATGATTCCTCTTTGAGGAGATGGCATTACAACGCACAGAGGACGTGCACATGAGTGCAATAGATGGCTTCTGGATCTTAACTCCTGAGCAACAATCACCCTTCAATTCCTTCTTGCCTTATCCAATCACCTGATCCCGGGTTGAAATCATAGCAAACTGTGTTTTTGGAGTTCTAGGAATAAGGGGGCTGACTACTATTTCTCTAAATATGTTGAGCTTGAAAGGCCAGAGATAGATTTTTAACTGGACAGGATAGGCATGAGGCACAAGAGCATCCACGAAAGCCAAAACTAGGAAGGTGTGTGAGACCCAGCATGATGCTAATATGAGCACTTACAGGCACCGTTAACGTGTCAGGCTCAGCCTTAGGAATTTCATAGAAAGTATTGCCTCTTGTCATTCTCTTTAGTAAACTAACGAGACAAGCAGTCTCATCATCCAACCTTTATCCAAGGGTAAGGGCGCACAGAGAAGTTAGGTAACTGGCTCAAAGTTATCCAATTTTCTGTGTGTGATGGTGCATGCCTGTCATCACAGTGCTTTGGAGGCTGAGGCAGGGGGATCACAAATTTGAAGTCAGCCTAGGCTACAAATCCTGATTCAAAAGCCCCCAAACAAAACACGCAACACAAACAAAAACAAAAGTTATACAGCTAGTGAGTGACACAGTCAGATTCGAATTTAAGAACTTTCCCACTGACTTCGTGTGCCAAGGAAACAAGATGGATTGCTCAGGTCTTAGTTCTACCAAACCTTGCCTTCCTCCGTTAGGTACCAATTGTTATTGCCAAAGAGAACCCGAACAAAGCAGGATCACCCCCTCCTGGAAGAGTCTGACCTGTAGGAGTCCCACGCTTTTGCTTTTTAAAGGAGCTCCTCTGGCTTTGCCAAGTTCTTGTGCCACCTCGATACCCCTCCGCTCCGCCCCCAACCCACTCCCACTCCCCCTCTCCCACTCCGCCCCCGCCCCACTCCCGCTGCTCCTAGTCCGCCTCTCTTCAGCCCGCCTCTGTCCTGTTCTTGCCCAATCCTCTTCGCTGCACTCTGCTCCCTGAGGCGCGCGCAGACAATGGCCGAGCTGCAGCCCAATAGGAAGGCTCAGTGAGAAAGAGCGTGGGCCTCTGTCCCTACGGACTGACGGGTGGCTCCGCCCCTGCCGCACGCAGACTAGTGGGCGGGAAGACCTAAGTAACTGCTGTAAGCGTAGCTGTGTGGTCGCGGCCTGTAAGCTTGGGGGCGTGAACCGGTTGTGCTTCAGAACGCAAAACATGGCGGAGAAGGGTACAGCCGCCAGTAGCGGCAGCGGCTCTGGTGACAGCTACTGCGATGATGTGGGCGATGACCGTGTGGTCAAGGCGGCTGTGGAGGTGTTCGAAAAGCTGAAGGTACTGTAAGCCAGGGACTCCAGGATGGGAGACCAGGCAGGGCCCTACCTCAAGGCCTTCTGGAGCTTTCTGTGAAAATTGGCCACTCCACAGGTATCCACAGTGGTGGGTCCTGGCAAAGCCTTAGGGGCGACTTGTGGATTGTCTGTCTTAGCTCTTTGGGTTCCCGGACCTCTGCTCATGCAGTCTCCACCGAACTTTGTAATATTGAGGCTGAGAACTTGGAGTGTGTGAAGAAATGGAGGGTGTAGGCCTCACTCTCAAAGAGTTAGAAGTGGGTGGAGTTGGGTTTGGGGACAGCCATTTTGCTGGATTAGAGGTAGGGATTCCAGGTGCACTTAAGGTACGTGCAGCAGTGTAAAGTCAGAGAGCTAGTCCAGGACCCTTGTCCCCCTCACTAACCTCCCTCCCATCTCCCCTTGCCCTTGACTCTGATCACCTTCACTCTCCATCCACCAGCCCTCAGATTTAATGTTAGTCTTTCTAACCCACTCTTAGGCATTTTCCTAGTTTTGTGGCCATGGAGCCCAGAGGGAACACATTTAAAAGTGGTGGTGTAGCAAGTCACAGGAGGCTTGGGTGAAGATGAGAGGGACTTGAACTTTTGGCAAGACCAGGAGGTGCTTCTGGCTGGCACCATGCTCTTGGAGGTGGGAAGTGTGTGGAAGGGTTAGGAAGGGGTCCTGAGCACGAATTGACAGAAATGCATTGCTACCCTACAGTAACAGGTTTTCTTTTTACTTTTCCTTTCCTTGCTTAGGTTGTAAGCTGCCCCTTCCTTGATGGTCTGTATATTGCAGAGCCAAAGACAATTCTGGATCTGCTATGTAGGCCCTCAAAGTACCGGTTGGACATACTGGAATGGATGTGTATGCGGTAATGTTCTGTATTCTTTTCCTTCTCTTGGGGTGTCTCCTGGGGGGAACATGGGAATGTGTCCTCTCAAAGGGTTCCAGGAGAGCAGCTGGTTAGTTAACAGTGCTGGCTACAGAGCCTTGGCCGAGATGGTGGAGAAGTAGTCCTGACAGTACACGATGAACTTTAATGAAAGCCCTGGGCTTGTGATTGTGTTGGGATTTGATGTGGTCTATGTTTATGGAATTATGATTACTGTTGGCTTGATGGGCACCTGATGATCCAAAAACCCAGTAACAGAAAATAGCTTCCTAGATTGTTCTTCCTCACCCCAACTTTCAAAGAACCAGGGCTTTCCTTAGTGTATCCTGGGGGCAGTGTTTCTAAGGCAGCCTGGTCCCATACCTGTCTCTGCTGCAACCCTGGGGGCAAGTATGACTCCAGGAAAGAAAAAGTCAGTCCTGTTTAATCACTGTGTCTTTTCCACAATATTGGGTCAACAGGCCCAGATACTATGGTCTAGGCCACACATATCACCAAGGTGATACAATAGTCCTACAGAAAGAACATTTTGTTGTCTGGGGGTTACCTGCTTTACCTACATCCAGAGCTCTTAGTTTAGGTGACTAGCTCCTTGGGCTGGTGGGGGGCAAAAACATATTCTAAGGCTCCAGAGCCAAACCAGGGGTGGAAATCAGGGCTGGATGGGCTTTTCTGAGGGAATGGGAGTTGTTGGAGGCCTTCTCCCTTGCCTTTCTCTGTAGAACCTTTCTACCCAGCTAGGAACTCTTCCAAGGCTTGCAGCTCACTGAGGCCTCATTGTTATGCTTATCTGTGTGCCTCCCTCAAGGACAGGGCTGCACAGTCTTGTGATCAGAGCCTTTTCCTTTGGAGCCTTCAAGGGTCTCAAAGCAGAGCTCAGCAAGACTTTTTTCTATGAATGACCAGCTGCTGCTGCTGCTCCAACTCACTCTTGCCAGGGTAGCCCAAAAGCAGCAGAGACAGCATCATCAGTAATGGATGGGATGATGTAGCAATGAACTTTTTTTAAAACCCAAACTGGGAGCCTACGTGTGGGCTTATCCCACATGGATTGAATTGGGGATTTTGAAAAGCGTAAAATGAAACAGAACTCAATGGCAAACGCCCTTAATCTGGGAGGCAAAGCAGATGGATCTCTGAGTTCAAGCCAGACTGGTGAGTTCTATCAGGGCTACAGAGTGAGACCCTGTCTTGAAAAACAAAAAACAACAACAACAACAAAAAACTATAAAATGACCTTCTCTAAAAAGAGGGTATATAGCATTGGTATTTACTAATGGTAGAGGCAACCATAGTTCCTTCATTATATACTCACTGGCCTCATTTTTTGTGTTGGTCATTGCCTAGAGATGTCCTAGGCTCCAGGGATACCTAAGGGAAAGCCAGTTTCTGGTCCTAGCCAGCTTTCACTCCAAGAGGGCAATAGAGTCCCATGGAAGTCCCATTGGCCAAAGAGGTGTCATTGTTCATTGGAAGACCTTTGAATCAGGGCTGGCCAGACTGACAAGGAGTGAGCGAGATGGATTGAATGGAAAGTGAATGCCCCAGTTGGTGTGCGCTCAGGCCAGATTGTGAGGTTCCAAAGTCTTCCCTTCTTGTGCACACATCACTTTAAAACAAAGATTTATTTATTTGTTACATATACAGTATTCTGGTTGCATAGATGCTTGCAAGACAGAAGACGGTACCACATCTTATTATGGACGATTGTGAGTCACTATGTGGGTTCTGGGAATGAACTTGGGTCCTCTGGAAGAGCAGCCTGTGCTCTTAACTTCTGAGCCATCTCTCCAGCCCGGCACCCACCATTTTTGTGTGGGAGAACTTTGAGTATTCACATTTCTGAGGGAAATTTTTCTCAAGTATTTTCCCATAATAATTGATGGTAATAATCACATGATACTAAACAAATCACTTAAAAGTGTCTTTTCACTGGCATTTAGCTTGTACAGGTAATTCTCTGTTTAGAGGATAGTTATGGAGGGGTGATGAGTCAGGCACCTGACCGACTTTGCTATTTTCCCACAGGGTCTGTCCCTCCTTGCAGGACAAGTTCAGTTCACTGAAAGGAACTGCAGGGGATATGAAGATACAGGGTAGGTCTCTTTATGGGAGTGTGACATTTGATGGTGAATTCTGGACAATTTTGAACTTGGTCACAGTGTCTTCCTGAGTTGTGAAATTTCTATGAAGTGATCTTTTATTTTGTATGGTGTATGCTCTGTGCTTATTATTAGAGCCTTCTAGAATCAGGGCCTTCCCTGATACGGTGTATGGGAGGCTTCTCACAAGACCAAATAATACATTGGCCCATCATAGCACTGAGACGTAGAGAGCATGATTGTTTTGATGTTATCAGACGTCTCTTTTCACTGGTTTGTGTGCATATTCTGTCCACATGGTATTCCCATGAGTCCCCTATTGCTCCTTGCTATGATTTGCCTTGTAACCTTATTAGTTTGATGGGTTTTTGTAGAAAGTCTCTTTAACTTGGTATGAAAATTAGATGAAGATGAGCAAAAATGCAATTTGTGTAAAAGGGTAGGGTTTTTTCCTTCCTTGTAGTGTGGCCAAACATTGATAAAATTTAAAAGACTTTCCATCAGCTTGTGTGTATTCAGAATACTGCAGGGTGGGTGAACTTAACTTGAGCCTCTAACTGTGCACCAACTGGCATTGCCAAATCAGTTATCTGGGGAGAGTTGCCCTCTTGGATTCAGTAGGGTGTTTCCTGTTGGCAGGATTCCACTCATAGGCTCGGAAACAGTACTTGATTTCTCTGGAAAGCCCTAGCCTGCAGTCTGAACTTCATTAGATCCAGCTTTTACTTCCCTCTGTGAAGATGAAGGCCTTTGCCTCCGTCATCTCCTTAGAATGTATTGAGTACTTGTCAGAGTGGAAGTAGAAACAAGGACAGGTAGTGGTTAGTTCTCAAGTTTGGCTGACACGTGAGGCAGTGTTTGAAGTGCTAGGGTACAGTAGTGTACTGTGTCACCCTTGTGGAACCTAAATATCAGATGATGGATAACAGATGCTGACTAAAGAAGACAAAACTTCTCAGTGATAGGCTGCTGAGAAGGGTGTAAACTGCCAGTTAAAAAAGAAAGGTGACTTAGGGAGAGTTGGAAGAAGGGTGGTCTTATTGAGAAGACGGCAGAAGGGAGGAAATCAGTCAGGTTGAGAGTACTGTTCAAGGCAAGGGAACAGCAAATGCAAAACACTGATTTGGGCTATGCTTGGCAGCTTTGAGGAAGAGCAGGGAACAAAGACGGCTGAGGCGGATTGGAAATCAGGATGGGATAGGGTTAGCGCCTGCTAGGCATTATAGATCATGGAAGGGCATTGGCTTTTATTCCAAGGAAGGCTGAAACATGACTAATAAAAACTCAGAGAGAGAAATTGGGGTTCAACCTGGAGGTCAGAAAAGCAAAACATCCAGCCACTGGCTCTTACTTCTACCTCAGTCTGAAAATGGACATCTTGCCTTCAGGACTCTCAGAATGAGACTGTGTCTGTGAGCTGTTTTATAATCCTCTCTAGATTTGGGATTAAAGGCATGCACCACTTCCACCTGGTTTCCATGGCAAACTGATGTGGCTGCTGGGATTAAAGGTGTGTGTCACCACTACCTGGTCTGATGACCAGTGTGGCTGTTTTACTCCCTGATCTTAAGGCAAGCTTTATTTATAAAAATAGGAATGAAATGCCACTACAGGTTTTATCTTCCTTTGGGTTCATCAGGCTCTGTGGGGATACTGTAGTAAACATAGGAACACGGAGGCAGCAGTACAGCTCTTGCAGTGACTGAGGCACGATATTGGGGAATGGGTGGAAAGGTGTGCTCTGCAGAATTTGTTGAGAGGAGGAAGACAGGGTCAAAAGGGTTTAAGGGCTGTGGTTGAAGCAGGCTGGTGTGGGGACACAGTGGCATCTGCAGAGTATTCCTAGGGCCACATAGATACTCTCTGCCACTTCTTCCAGTGAGTCTTTCATAACATGTCCTACACAGGTTTACACCTGCTCTGTTGCTGCTGAGGCATAGCCTGGCCCGTGAGGGGTTGAAGGTACTTCTGAAACACTACTTTCTGGCCTTTGTTTATATACTAGATAGCCATGCAAAGATGTGCTAAATGTTTCCTGTTCCTTGTGAGGCCTCAGACTCCTTATCTGTAAAATAGAGCCTAGACTCACCTTCAAGATGACATGTCAGGAGAATGAAAGGCATTTGGGACATGGACAGATGTGAGCCATGGATCATTTTGTTTTAACTTCATGAAGTCTCTAAAAGGGTGACATGTGGTGCATGCCGGAGTCCTTCTAATTTCTGATGGCTTCTCAGGCAACTGATCATCTATGTCTTGTGTACAGAGTATGGTGAATAACCCTTCATTTACTTCTGTGTCTGTAAACATATCTAGAAAGAGAAGCCTTAGTAGTACCCTATTTGCTCTTAGTTCTGGGATGTCTTGTATCCTCCTCTTTTTGAGAGGGTGTCTGTAGTGACAAGGTCTTTGTATTCTAACAGAGATGGTGAAGCTAGGCCATGAGCTGATGTTATGTACACCAGATGACCGGGATCTTCTGATGGTAAGAAAGGACCCTCTTGTTTCCCTACAGAGGATGCACATGCTTTTGTCCTAGGCTGGTGAGTGGATGGGAGAGGCTTCTGGCTCCAGAGCCTGCATGCCTGGCAAGATTGCTTCTCTAGGCGTCCCTAGGTTAAGCGCTGCCAGAAATCTCTGAGGGAGATAGACAGAATGGGGAGGCTTGTAGTAGAAATGGAAATAGAGGTGGATATCTGGTTCATGATGATCAAAAGGACAGAGTGTATTCTCACTTGCTGATGTCATACTTGGCTAGTATGGTACGTAATATATAGTATCAAGATAGGTAATATATTTCAGTCACTGTCACACCCATCCTGAGCAGACAATGTTTTTTTAGCTCCATTTCCCAACTAGGTATCAGAAACTCACTTGAGATCACGTGGTGGCTGAACTAGGCCTACAACTCAGGACTGTGGCTCTCAAACCCATGTACTTTACCCTACCTGAGGGTCCCTGACCTACCTCATAGTTAATTCAGAGAAACCCTACCCTACCGTTAAAATGTCTAAATTTCAAATAATTGTTTCCAATTATTTGTTGTGAGTGACGGGTTGTGGACAGTCTGTGTGTTTTTGTTTGATCCCCATTGTCATATCTCTTGGATATGAGCTAGGTATGTAGTAATTCTGTTTTCAGTTTTGAGGAACTAATGAACCATTTTTTGGTGAGGATGTGCTGCTTTGTGCTGTTGAGTCTCTCCAGTGAGGGTTTGTTTTTAAGTAGGGCAGGTTCACAGGGAATTGAAGATTAAGAACATAGAATTCCCATCTGTTTTCTGTCACTGGCCCCATTTGACCTCCCTCACTGTGGAACATTTGTTACCTCAGTACATTAACACTGATAAGTATAACTGTATCTCCCAATATGCAGTGGGCCATACTTCTCTTGTTTTGCTTTTTGCTTGAAGTTGTCACATGGTTCCTTTCTCTTCTGGTTCTTTACTGATACTTCATGTTTTTTGTTTCTTGTTCACAGTTGTATAAGCATTTTTTCTGATGGCTGCTTAAAACTGTCAGTTCATCTGCCTCGCGTCTAATGAACATCTTTTCTAACGCAAATTGAGGTCTTCATGGCTTTTCACGGGTCAGATTTTTATGGATTTTTTTCCTGGACATGGTGGCTAGTATTTGAATCTTGTTAAATTTCATGGAGAGTTGAGATCCATGTGTTCCAGCAGACTTGCTTTAGTTTATGCAGCCAGGTCCATCCCTCCTCTCTGGCCTGAACTTCCACTGTCAGCTCACCTTCTTACCATGCATCCTGTATGCGCCACCCAGTGGTGAACCTCAGACCTGGGCCTGGCTTTTCCCCTGGCTTAGTAGTCAGTCAGCGGTGCAGAGAGGGCTGGTTCAGACTTTCTGAAACCGATTTATGTAGTCATTTTCTTCATCTCTTTCTTCGATGCCATATCTCTAAGGCTTTCAGTTCCACTATCCTCTAGCTACAAACTATTTGCATGATTGATGCAATAGCAATGGGGCAGAGAGGAAAAGCTAGCAAGAGGTTCACGAAAAGATACTTTTTATCACTGATCACAAGAACAATGAAAATTACGAATGCAGTATTATGCTCCACTCATACCATAATGTCTAGAAGTAGAAAGAAATAACACAGGCTAACAAGGATGGTGAGACAAGAACCCTCATACATTGCTAATAGAGACATAAAATTGTGCAGCTACTGTAGAAGACAGTTAACACACATGTGCCAGAATTCACTGTGAATGTTCATAGTGGCTCAGAAGTAGAAGTGCCCTTTAATGCCCATTTACTAGTGAGATAATTTTCAAGAAAGAAGACATCACAGCTACATGTGACAACGTAGATGATCTTTGAGGATGCTAAGTGAAAAGCAGTCAGATAATAAATGGTAGTATAAGGTCATAAGAAAAGGTTACAAGATTCCTTATGTGTAGACTGTTGAGAAGAGGTGAATCCACAAAGAAAGATAGGCACATAGTGATTGCTAGGGGCTCAGGTAGGAGGCAATAAGAAATGACTGTTAATGGGTCTAGAATTTGTTTTGGGGGTTCTAGATATGTTTCTAAAATGTGACCATGGGGATGGAAAGATGACTCAATGGTTAAGAGTACTCGCTTCTCTTTCAGAGGATAGGTTTAGAGTCAGTTAGAGTCCTACCCAGCCTCCACATGGTTGCTTACAACCACTTGTAACTCCATTTCCAAGGGATATAATGGCCTTTTCTCTCTCCTTGGGTGCTTTACACATCTGGTACACAGATACACATGTAGGCAAAACAGCCAGACACATAGCATAAGTAAATAAATTTGTAAAGAAAAATTGACTATGGTGATGGCCAATTTGTTCTTTGACTATCCTGTCATGTTACTATATACTTTAAAATTTGTGGACTGAATTAAATTTTAGCAAACTGAAACAAAAACCAATGTCTCTAAATGAAAAAAGAACATCTAGGAAAATAGCAAGTGCAAAGGCCCTGGGGTGGTCTGTGCTTGATATGCTTAAACAACTGTTAAAAGGCTGATTAGGCTAAAGCCAAATGAAAACAAGGGAAGGGAACAGAACAGACTGGGCAGGTGTGATGGCCTTTGTAGGCCAGAGAAGGGTTTAGTGTGTGTAAGGTGGTGGCCTAGGGAACTTGGAGCTAAGGAACAGAAATTTCTGTTTCGTCTGACAGAAATAGCCATGGTTAAGATGTGAAGATGGGGTAGATAGAATAGACCTTGAGGGACCTGTTCGCAGTTTACAGCAGTGGCCAAGCATGTGAAATAATAGCTTGAATGCCAGTGATAATGGGGAAAGTAGAGGAGTGGCCAGACCCACTGGATTTGCTGATGTAGTAAGGTAGAGGCAGGGACAAGGCCCAGCAATCATACTCTGGTAAGGTCTGAAGAATGAATTCATAAAAATTCACACTTTACCATTTCTTTAGACCTTCCCAGAGTGTGATTGTTGGGTTTTGCCCTTTGCTTGGGAGCAGAGAGGAGACAGAGTATGGTTTAGTTATGGGCTTTAGTAAGGTAACCACAGACCAGCCTGCTGGAGGTTAACTCTACCTAGGGTCTTGTAAGGTCATCCAGAAGGGTTGTAAGTGGCTTTGGGGAGCTCATTGGGAGATATTGAGCAGGACTACATGGGGCAAGTCTGTGATGATGAAACCCTAAGCAGGCTACACAACCATTCCAGAGCGTGCAATGGGGGAGGTAATGGAGCTAACTCTCTACTAAGTGACCAAAAGCCTTGTGAGGTCTTGAATGACAGCTGCACTTGTGTTTTTGTCTCGACTGTTTCCAGTTTAAGCAGTGTAATACCTTTTACCCCCGGCTGTCCTGCAGGTGTGTTTCTTGGGTAAATGGGGAGACTGAGTGAACAAGAAAGTAAAATAAAGTAAAATAAAATGTCCCAGAAGCAAGTGTCAGTTTGAAGATGTTTGAAGATGTTTGGAATGTGTTTTGCTAACTCACTCATTGTAGCCAGAGTTTGTTTGTTCATTTCCTGGCTGCCCAGACCTGAATAATCACACAGAAACTATATTAATTACAACCCTGTTTGGCCTATTAGCTCAGGCTTCTTATTAACTAACACTTACATCTTAAATTAACCCATTTCTGTTGTTCTGTATATAGCCACGAAGCTGTGGCTTACCCAGTAAGGTTCCAGCATCTGGCTCCTTCAGCAGCTACATGGTGTCTCCTTGACTCTGCCTACTCTCTCTTATTTTTCCAGCCTGGCTATATTCTGCTTTGCCATAAGCTAAAGCAGTTTTATTCATTAATCAATAAGAGTAACACATATACAAAAGGACATCCCACATCAACTCGGTGGCAGTGAATCTTGGAACTGGGCTTTCTCTGTGACTACTCCTCTCCAGGGACCACTTGGCTCCTTTCACTTCAGCATCTGCATTTACCACCAGCTTTCAGTCTTTGTTTGCTCTTCAAGGTGATTTTGCACTGGTGATGGTGATTGAGTGACTCTTTGATTAGTCTTCCTCAGAATTGTGTGTGCCAGGCCAGGGTGGTAAGAAGGTACACTTAAGGGAATAGGCCTTGCTTGGTGCCCTATTTTCACAGGAATTTGTGGAGCGGTCATGGCCTCTAAGATAGTGTCTGCTCCTGGGGAATCACCGACTTTCTAGAAGAAGGCAAGCCTTGGACTCTTCACTGGGCAGCTCCCTGCATCACCTGGGCAGATGGGCAAGCAGGAGACCTGGTCAGCCCTGCACAAGTTGCTGTACAGAAACCTGTAGCCTTCCTGATGGAAAGTCTAGGGGCCCCTGCCGGAGAACAGGCCACCTCCAGGCCTCATGCTGTACCTGTTGGCTTCTGCCATTCGTGGCCAGAAGGGATTGACTGAGGTGTTTGCTTGGAGGTGTCCCTGTGGAATAGGCTACCATCAGATCCCCGTGAGCTCTATTCTGCTTTAGTAGGCCCTGCTGCATGCCACCCACCCATTCAATAAGCTTTCCCCCTCTGGCTGTGTGACAAACTCACACTGTAATATGTTTTGACAACATTTTGCGTTTTGCATTTGCAGTGTGCTTCCAGGTGTCATTGCAGCCTGAAATGTGGCCTCAGAAGGAGCACTTTGTGGCAGAAGTCTGAGGATGCTATTGCTGAGCCAAATCAAGAGGCTACCAGCAAGGGTCAGGGACAGGAAAGAGGAACTGTCTGGCCAGGTCGCTTGCCATTGGCCACAGCAAGGGCAGCATAGGATCGGGCATCTGGAACAGTTGTCTAGGCCTGACCTGGGTCTAGTGGCAAATATATGTGGCTTTCCCTGCCAGGGCTGTGAGTGTCCCCAGAAGCAGCTGCAGTTCATGGACCAGTTGCTGGATATGATGCAGAGCCTGGCCACTGGATGCTCCAGTAGTTCTAGGTAAAGGTGTCAGTGGCATAGGTGGGTGCCCTTGACAGATAAGTCTTGGTCTTAGCTGGGGGTGGTAGGGTGGTAAGGGAAAATATCTTCATCTGGAGTCTCTCTGTACCCCTGTGGCAGCAATAGTCACATATTGGTCCAGGAATTACAGAACTGATAAGTTGAGACAGTTAACTCTAGTCACTGTCTTGGGGGTTGGACTGGCTGTTTAGGGGTCGGTCAGGCAGTGGCCCAACAAGGGATAGCTGTGTCTCTGGGATGTTGGGTCATTGCCTGAGATCCTTGCACTGTAGACTTTGGGGGAAACTAACCTTTATGTATAGGAGTAGAATTAACACCTGGGTGTCTGTAGGCAAGAGGCCATTAGCGAGGCCAAAACAAGCAGAGGCTAGAAATGTAGGCAGTAGAGCTCCCCATCTGGGACTGCTGGGCTAATGCTCCTGCTGATAATAGTGTACTCAGTGCCTGTCCTGTTTTTGCAGCGTGAAGGAACACATTGAAGACACCACAAAGAAAAATGAGGCCTTGCTGGGGGAGCTCTTCTCCAGCCCCAACCTGTGGGCAATCTTGAAGCCTGAGAATGACCCATGGCCCCTGGACATACAGTCCTCTGTCAACAAGCAATGTGATGACCTGCCAGAGTAGGTCTCCAGAAAGGCTCTACCTGGTATCACCCCAACTTGCTTCTGTTCACTAAGGCGGCAGACCTTATAGTGGCCTTCTGCCTACAGCAGCAGTAGCAGAGAGCCGACAATGTCCTCTCCTTTTTCCTCTGCAGGGTTGGCTCCGATGCCCAGTCAGAGGGAGAGAAGGTGGTAGATCTGGCCAGGCATCTGCAAGAGAGTGCTACTAAGCTTCAGACACTCCGAGACCAGGTAAAGGGCACCAGCTCTGGGGACATTGGGACTTGGGGAACAGGCTCTGCTGAATAGGGCAAGTGATGTCCCCCTCAGCGCGGCGTGCTGTGAGGCTTCAGTGAGATGCCGTGAGAGTGCTGAGGTAGGTGCTGAGGGTCTGAGCATGAAAGGAAATAATGGATTTCAGGTGGCAGCTGTGCACCAGGCCTGACTGTACACCTTCACATGTCTTCTCAAATTCAGCCCTACTGGCATCTGTTGACCAGGCTAGATATTTATTTGGCTATGGGGATTGAGGCCTGTGCAAACATTAGCCTCAGAGCTGAGGCTCCGTTCACACCCCCAATCTCCTCCTTTATGGAAACTTTCTTCCTTGCTAAGGTGTGCTATGTTATATCAGCCTGTGTTATGTAGGCTGATGGCAGCCCAGGCTGGCTAGGCAGAGCATCCTCAAGTGACTGTTACCCTTGATTTTGCAGTGCTTTGCATGGCATAAAGCAGGGACTGATAGCAGTCCCATAGATCAGAAGCTTCGTCTGGTCATCTCTGACTTCTACCAGCTCGTTTTGGCCTTCCTCCAAGTCTATGATGATGAGCTGGGACAGTGCTGCCAGCGCCCAGAACCCAGCCTGCACCCAAGTGGCCCCATCATCCAAGCTGTCTATCAGACTCTGGCTTCCTGTGGTCAAGTAAGACACCTCCCTATCTCTGTATCTATACCTTAGCAGCCCCTGATTTCAGGTCTAGGGGCTGGGAAAGAGCTTGAGAGGGCTTGGCCTGGGCTCTTCAACTAATCACATTGTAGTACTTTGGATCTGGGACCTTTGTCAGGTGAGGACAGACATTCCTGGCACCTTGGGGAGGTGATGAGAGCTGATGTGGACGTTATCTCCAAGAGCTCCCCCCCGCCCCCGCGATTTAGGAGAATTCCATTCTTACCTCTCATACCTCTAGGGAGGTTCATGCATTCCCTGCATTGGGTTCTACTTGACTCAGTCTGGTGCCCTGGTCCTAGTTTCTATGCTAGAGTTGTTCTCACATGCCCAAACCTGCTGCGCTAGCTCTGATCTTGTGTCCGAGTACTAGGCCAGACAAACAAACAAGATAGGAGGCAGTTGGGTTTGTGACTAAGCCATTGAGTGAACATGGCTCTGCCATATTTCCGCTTCTCAGAAACCAGGCTCAGCAGCTGGATTTAATTCCCATTATTATGCAGTGTGCACAATTCTGACTTTGGCTCACAGTGCCATGATGCTGATTTTAGGTTAGAACAAGAAAACCCAAGATTTCCAAACCTCTCATAAGGCTCCCAGTACAGGGAAACTCTCATTACAGAGGCATTTTTGGTAGAATGTTTCTTTTTCTGCCCTGCCATTTGCTGTAGTCAGACTGTCACAGCATGTAGTGGTAGCATGTCACTAAACTGAGGGCTGCCAGAGTACCATGATAGTGTGTAGTCACCACTGAGCCAGGAAGAAGGAGACTTGGGTTTGAAGGGAAACTCTCCAGCTGAGAGTTCTGTCTCTTTATGTTGGCTGTCTTTTGGGGCTTCAGTGTAAGATTGGGTGGGAAGCAACAGATGTCAGCAGACGAGCCTCACTGATGCTTGCCTGTCCTCTTTGTCTTGGCAGTTGTTGAGAGTCATTATGGAGATTGCAGACACCTCTGCTGAAGCTATGGAAGCAGTGAGGAAGCAACAAGGAGATCCAAACTGTTGGGGCAGCAGCAACTCTGGGATAAGTCTAGGTAAGTGCCTGGGGCTGAGGGGCAGTTTCCCTGCCTACTTAGGCCAAGTATGCTCCATGGCAGGGCCTCTGCCTTTCTGTGCTGGGCCAGTTCTTAGGAGACTGGCTGCTTAATTTTTGATTTTAATGCTTGTTTTCTTTCCCTTGAAAAAAATGCTTCCAGCATTCCTGACAGGAAATTGGGATAACTCAGAGATGTATAGAGGTAAAACTAAAAGAAATAAACCACATTCTGGCAACCACAGATGCTGGCTATGATAATTTTCATCAGTTTCTTGCTATTCTTTAACCTATTTTCATTTCCTTTCTTTTTATAATTTTGCTATTAGGAGCAAAACTGTATCTGCATTTCATTTTAATTATACTCCTCTAAGTTTGTTATTGTACTTTTTTTGAGGCAAGGTCTTTCTGTAAAGCCCAGGTTTGCTTTGAATTCATGGTAATTTTCTTGCTTCAGCTTTCTGAGAACTGGAATGAAAGGCCTGGGCCTGCAACACCATACCTGGTCCTGCATTAATGAGTGTGGCTGTGTTTCCCCCAAATTTCATCTATGAAAATACACAGCCAGCCTTGGTTTGTTGATCCTGCCATCTAGTGCTACATCTTACCCCATGTCATTGCGTTTCTATTGCAATGATAACACCCCATGACTATAACTTGGGGAGGAAAAGGTTTATTTTATCTTATAGTTCCACACCACGGTCGATCACTGAGGTAAGTCAGAGCAGTAACCAAAGGCAGAAACATGGAGGAGGAACTGATGCAGAAGCCATGGAGGTGTGATGCTTACTGGTTCAGTCAGCCTGCTTTCTTACAGCACCCAGGACCACCATCCCAGGAGTGGTACCACCTACAGTGAACTGGGCCCTCTCACATCTATCATCAAACCATTTGGTGGGGACATTTTTTCAACTGAGATTCCAATCTCTTCCCACATGACTCTGGTTTGTGTCAGGTTGACATAAAACCAGCTGGCACATCCTGTGTCACACTGTGCTGTCAGTGCTGTAATCAGCGTCCACTCTTTCTGGACTTTGGGGCTTCTTTCAATTGGGGGTTCTTTTATTTATTTCTTTGTTTTTGAGAATAGAATTTACTATATAGCCTAGGCTTGTTTCAGACTTAACAAGAGTGTTGGGATGACAAGCATCAGCCTCCATACCCAGTCAGTTTGAGATTTTTACAGATGGCACTGCTTTGGGCATTTTTGAACATATCTCCTTGTGTAGACATGTACCAGTTTCTCCAGGATGTCTTTCTGGGAGTAGAGTTACTCCAGCCTGCCACATTGCCTGGCCCCCATGTGATGTCCCATAGCTGCATATCCCCATCAGCACTAGCCGTGGCCTGACTTTAGTTGATGATGTGTACGGCATGTGTAACAGCATTTTCCTGCATGTTTTATTCTGTATTTTAGTGAGTGCCTACAGAGTTGCACGTTTGCATACATTTATTAATTATTTAAGCTTTCCTTTTTGTAAAGTACTTGTTAAAGTCTAACTTGTAAAAACTTCATGTTTTCTCATTGATTTGTAGCTTGTTTTATATATGGTATATTAGGTTCTTGGATGCTTAGCATAGTATACACATCTTCCACCATAATGTGGCTTATCTTTTCATAACTTGTGTGTGGTCAAATGTAGCCATAATTCCTTTATGGAAAGCATCTTTTATATTTACTGTAGATAGCATTCCTACTATTGCAAAGAGTAGGTTTTATATCATTCCTTTCTGTGGTTAGGTTAGTAATCTTCCCAGATTATAGCATGAGATGGGAGTCCAGTTTCATTGTATTCTGTATGAATGTGCATCTTCCCAGGAGCACTTAATGGAAATGCACTCTTTTCCCCCATTGGTCGATAAAGCCATCATTCTGCTAGTCATCAAGAGTCTCTGAGTTCTCTAGTCTAGTCTGTTTCTCTTTTCCCCATTGGTCGATAAAACCGTCATTCTGCTAGTCATCAAGAGTCTCTGAGTTCTCTATTCTAGTCTGTTTCTCTTTTCCCCATTGGTCGATAAAGCCATCATTCTGCTAGTCATCAAGAGTCTCTGAGTTCTCTATTCTAGTCTGTTTCTCTTTTCCCCATTGGTCGATAAAACCGTCATTCTGCTCGTCATCAAGAGTCTCTGAGTTCTCTATTCTAGTCTGTTTCTCTTTTCCCCTATTGGTCGATAAAGCCATCATTCTGCTAGTCATCAAGAGTCTCTGAGTTCTCTAGTCTGTTTCTCTTTTCCCCATTGGTCGATAAAGCCATCATTCTGCTAGTCATCAAGAGTCTCTGAGTTCTCTATTCTAGTCTGTTTCTCTTTTTTTTTCTGTCTTTGTACTATAGAGATAAGAAAACAAATAACAAAATAAATCCATAAGGTAAAAATATTTTTTTCCTTTTCTCACTTCACTGGAGATTAAATCTGGACTTTATATATGCTATACAAGTGAGTTGCACATAAGCCCTATTTTAATAACATCTTTACTCAATCTTTCAACAGTAAACAATCTAGTGTGTTTTTTTAAAAGGATACTAACACAGTTCATATAGTTGAACAACCATCACAACTAAGTCTGGAATATTTTTTTAATATTTATTTATTTTTATTTTATGTATATGAGTATAGTTGTCTGCATTTATATCTGTGTACAATGTGGGTACAGTGCCCACTGAGGCCATCAGATCCCTCGTGAGTTTAGTTACAGACAATTGTGTGCTGTCTTGTGGGTGCTGGTAATCGAACCTGGGTCATCTGGAAGAGCAACAAATGCTCTTAACCACTGAGCCATCTTTCCAGCCCCTGGAATAATTTTTATTATTCCCCAAAGAAGTTCTATAGCAGAAGCTAGGTGTGGTGACATACACCTTTAAATCCCAGCACTTATGAGGCAGAAGCAGGTGAATTTCTGTGAGTTCAAGGTTAACTTGGTCTATGTAATGAGTTTCAGGATAGCTAGAGCTACATAATGAGACCCTATCTCAAAGAAAAAAAAAAGAAAGAAAAAATAGCAATCTCTCCCATTTTTCCCCCAATTCCCAGCCCTTGACAAACACTGATCTACTGTCTTTCTCTATAGTCTTGTCTCTTCAGGACATTTTTCTTATAATGGAATTGAACAGTGTGTGACCTTTAGACTGTCCTTTTTCACTAAGCACAGTAGTTTCAAAGTTCATCCAAGTGCTATATTCTTTTGTATGGTTGATATGGCTGTGAGGAATAAATAAAATATTTTTGTTTATTCATCTATTAGGAAACATACAAATTATTCCTTCATTTTAGCTGTTAGGAATAACGTTGCTAGATTTTTTTTGTGTGTGTGAATGTGTTTTTGATTCTCTTGGTCTAAAGCAGAATTGCTGGATCATATAAACTTTTAAAAAAATATTCATTCTCTCCCATTTGCCTTCAGGATTACAACTAATAACTTAATGCAGGTGCCTCGGTAGCGCGTCAGTCTCATCATAATAACTTAATGCACTCTGGTACCAAGTTAATTTCAATAGTACACAAAAGTGTGCTTTAATAGAATTTCTTTGTTCTCTCACTTAAGTTATTTTTAAATTTAGATTGAAAATGCATTTATTATATGCCCATCAACGTAGATTTATAATTCCTGATTTATGCAGTTGCATTTGAAATTAGAAGAAAATTACAATCAAAAATACATTTATGCAGCCGGCGGGTGGTGGCACACACCTTTAATCCCAGCACTCGGGAGGCAGAGGCAGGCGGATCTCTGTGAGTTCGAGGCCAGCCTGGTCTACAAGAGCTAGTTCCAGGACAGGAACCAAAAGCTAGGGAGAAACCCTGTCTTGAAAATAAAAAAAAAAGAAAAACATTTATGCTAGTTGTCATATTTATCTGTCTTCTTACTTTTATTGGTGTTTGTTTAACACAAGGTCTTACTCTGTAGCCTTGGATGGTCTGAAACTCACTATGCTGATGAAGTTGACCTCAAATACTCAGCGATTCTCCTGCCTCTGCTTCCCAAATGCTGGAATTACAGATGTGAATCATAGACCGGGCTTTCAAGTTCATTCATTTCTTATTTCTTCCCTCCATCCCTCCCTCCCTCCCTCCCTCCTTCTCTCTCTCTCCTTCCTTCTCCTACCTCTCTTTTTGTTTTTTTTTTATGACAGGGTTTCTCTGTAGCTTCGGTTCCTGTCCTGGAACTAGCTCTTGTAGACCAGGCTGGTCTTGAACTCACAGAGATCCACCTGCCTCTGCCTCCTGAGTACTTGGATTAGAGGCAGATGCCACTACTGCTTGGCCTCAAGTTCTTTATTGATATAGGCTGATAATCACTATCTGGTGTTCATTCATGCTTTGTAGGGAAGGTCCATCAGTGACAAATTCCCTCAGTTTTTGTTGATCTTAGAATGCCTTCCTTATTTTCTCCTTCATTAAAAAAATTCAATGTAATATTTTTATCAATTCTCTGAGACTATTATACATGTATTTTGTTCATATTCAACCCTTACTCTTACCCTTAATGTTTTCCAGATTTATCCATACTCTTCTTCTAACATAATGTCCTCTTTAAAAATAAATCCCACGAAAGCTAATTTGTGCTGTCCACGTGGTGTGTGTGTGTGTGTGTTTGTGTTTGTGTAGGGCCATTCACTGGAGCATGATTGATGCACCAGGGGACTCATTCTTAAAGAAAACTGCCTATCCTTACCCTAGCATTCATCAGCTGCCAGTAGCTCCATCATTAGGGGTGGGGACTTGTGAGCTGCTCCAGCTTCATGCTAGAATGTCGACAGGCTTGATCTTGTGTAAGCAATCACAGTCACTGTGAGTCATGAGTGCAATGTCCCTGCCATGTTCAGAAGACCCTGTTTTGCTTGAGTACTCTCTAACCTCTGGCTCTTATGGTCTTTCCGTCTCCTCTTCCTTGATGTTTCCTGAGCCTTGGGGGTTGGAGGTATGATATAGGTTTCCTGTTTTTGAATTAGCACTCCACAGCACTTGGAGTACTTGTGAGTTTCTGTTTTAACCACCATCCACTGCACAAAAGTCTTTTCAGAGGCATCTGGCTTCCCCCTCTTTTGAAGGTTCATTTGGCTCTTTGCTCTTGGATGACAGTTCTTCCATACTTTGACTGTATCATTCCACTGCCATTTGGCCTTCTTAGCTTCTGATATGAAACCAACTTGTATTCTTTTTTTTTTTTTTTTGATTTTTCGAGACAGGGTTTCTCCATAGCTTTTGGTTCCTGACCAACTTGTATTCTTGTTAAACAGGTCTTGTATGTAACAGGTCTCTTCATTTTCTTGTTTTCTGCTTGTTTCTGGCTTTTGCCAGTTTGGTTATATGTCTCATTTTGGAGGACTCTGGACTTTTCTAGATTCCTATTGTTCACCAACAGTTAAGCAGTTGACAGTGCTTCCTTCTCTTCCACTTCTTGTTTGCTCAGTCTCAGGGTCAGCCAGGAGGTGGACTAAAAACTTGTTCAGATTCTCCTGGGCATTTTCACAGCGCTGGGCTTTTTAGGTCCTTTTAGGTACCCTGTGGACTACTCACTTCCCAGCCTTTCCTTCCAAGCTTTTTGATTTAGTGTATTATTTCCCCCAACTGTTTTAGTGAGCAGAAAGTAAAGCACTTGACTATAGCTGTTTTCACTGATTTTCCCCCAAGTATTGGTCTTAGATCATAGGCTTTGTGCTGTCTCCTTTGGGGACGTTTTTCCCCAGTACTAGAGAAAGGGTCTCACTAAGTTGCCCAGGTTCGCCTTGAACTTGTGATACTCTTCCCTCATCCTCTCCAGTAGCTGTATAACCAACCAGGTCCTTATTGGGATTTTCTCTGACTGCTGGCCTTCTTTCTATGTTCTGCCCTGGCACATACCTGCCAAATGTATATTAGACACTTGAGAGTCTTTTCTTACTTATTGAGCTATAAGAGGATCCTCCATCTTAAAATTTATTATAGTATTTACCCCAATTACCAGTGTCACTGTTGCTCTCACTATAGTCCACATAATTACTATTAGTAAATTGTTCATAATCTATGCTGTCATTACTACAATAAGGATCATTAATAGTCTTAACATTGTGCCCACTCACTGGTGAGTAGGGCATACTAGCAGTGGTAGCCAGCTTGGCAGTATGAGTTAGGCACCCCCACCCCATGCTTTGGTTCCTAGTGGCCTCAGGGATGTGGAGATGGTGGGCTCCCGGCTCAGTTCTTGTTAGTGCAGATTTCTGATGTGCCTTGAGACAAATTCTTGGGCAGTAGGCATTCCTGGGTAAAAGGAGCAGTGCCAAATCTACTACAGAGCCACTTGAACCTTTGCCTGCTCATTTTCTACCTCACCAATTATAGGTTTTAGCCTCTATGAGAAACTACCTTCCACTTACCTGGGAGAGCTCTGCATTTGCATTGGGAATACCCAGCCTGGCATACCTGTGACCTGTGATCATTCTGGCTGGAAAGTCAAGTTCCTGGTCAGCCTGGTAAAACACAGAATAAGAACAAAAGGAGTAGAGTGAGATTGCCCATTGGGTAAAGGTACCTGCTGCGAAGCCTGACAACCTGGATTTGATACCCAGAATCTACAAGGCAGAAGGAGAGAAGTAACTCTTGAAAGTTGTCCTTTGACTTCCACATGTGTGCTAAGGACATGTATGTTCTTGTATGTGCATACACATACATAAAAGAAATACATGGGGCCAAAAAGATGGCTCAGCAGTTAAGAGTATCTGGGTTCAGTTCCCACCATTCCGTGGCAGTTCACAACCATCTTTTACTCCAGTTCCAGGGAAGCCAACACCCTCTTGTCTCCACAGGCACAAGGCATGCACACGGTGTACGTAGAAACATACAGTTAAAACATTCATACACATAAACTAATCTTTAAAACAGAAATATATGTTAAAAAAACAAACAAGCAAAGAACTTACAATTGGGCAGAAATCCCTCATTGGTATTCAGTAATTGTCTGGTTAGGGCCCTGGAGGTGGATGCTTTTACAGGATGTGTCCATCAAATCGGGGCAGCTTGGGCTGTAGCAACTACTTTCGAGAATGTCCTTCCTCTAAAGCAGTAGTTCTTAACCTGTGGGTGGTGATCCCTTTGGGGATCTCATATCAGATATCCTGCATATCAGATATTTACATTACGATTCATAACAATACAAAATTACGGTTAGGAATTAGCAATGAAATAATTTTATAGTTGGGGTCAGCACGACACGAGGAACTGTATTAAAGGATCACAGCATTGGGAAGGTGGAGAGCACTGCTGTAAAAGCCTTAGAGCAGTTCTGTGTTGCTGGCTTTGTTACTGTGTGCACATATTGGTATCTGATTAAAACCACTCACCATCAAAACCAGAGTAACTCCTGGCCTTTGAGGTGGCAGACACCCATCTTGGTCTGAGCTTTGACACTGTCTGGTCAGTGTGATTCAACCAGAGACCCCTGAGCTACTGGCCTACCACCAGTCAAAGGGGCTCCCAAAGCAGCTCCCTGATCAGTGTTTCTGGGTCATGGTAGATGTTGCACCCCCAAGTTCCAAGCCCTTTGAGGACCAGGTGGGAGTGGTCCCCTTACCACCTGGTCATGCCCAATGACAGCCTGAGCAGAATAGGGAGGACGGGGCTCTGGTAGGAAGACAAGGGAGTCTTGTATGGACTGGCAGCTTCTGCCTCTTTCAAGCTTGCAAGCGCTGAACTGACTTTGTTGTTTGTGTTTCTTTTTCTGTATAGCCGCAAGGATTGATGAAGTAACCCAGAAGTACAAGATCCTCACTGACAGACTGCACAGAGACACAAGATAATGTGGGGGAGAAGGCCCTTCCTGGAGCTGTTGCGGAGGGGGGGGGCGGGCAGTTCCAGTTCTGTTCATGGCCTACATGAATTTCCACTTGCTTGGTATCTGCAATTGGAGGAAAAAAAGGAAGAGGGAGGTGGAGAAGGCAGGCAGAGATGGGTAGGACAGGGGAGCTAGAAATAAAAGAAACCTTATGTTCTGAGAAGTTGCCTCCAGACTACTGTTTGTTTCTGCTTATCATACTCTTCCCCTCTGGCCTGGGATGCTCAGCCTCTCTTCTTGTCCTCGTCCCTGCTATTCTAGGTTAGCCAGATGGCACCCTTCTACTTCCCCAGTGGGCCTTGGCTTTTTCTCTCTGCTGCTTCCATTCCTTTCTGATACTGCCTGGTTAGGGTGACCATGCCTAGCCCTGGAGGTCTGCACTGCACCTTGTGATGACACCTCTTCCTGCCTCTGTGCCCTTCACCGCCTTTCCTGCCTCAGGGTCCTGCAGATGCCCTCTTTGCCATGTCCTTGGCAGCCAGGCTATTTCTTCCTTCTTTCCTAAGGCACTAGGGAATTCTCCCTATGATCCCCTGGCTGTCCAGGAAACAGTGACCCAGTATCTTTTTGAGTAGTATACTTGTCACAACCACCTCCCTCCCTTCGAGCACCGGAACAGGAATGACTTAGTGAGGCCCATTATCACACCTGTGGCGGCCTGCCCCACCCTGCTCCTGTAACTGCACCTTTGCTCCCCCAGGCTCCCTGGATAGTTTTGGACAGCTGGGTGCTAGGCCCTTTCTGCTCAGACACTGATGGGTAAGCAAGTCCTTGTTCTCTATGACAGACTCAGGAGTGCCTGCAGTGGGCGAGGTACAGCATTGACTACACAACCTTGGGAGGCCAGGCCCACAGTGCTGGATACCTAGCTCTGGAATAAAATCTTCAGGAGAGGCCATGAATGGTCTAGCCTTCTAGCTACTCTCACGTCTTGATGGTGTCCTTCACCTGAAGTCAGGTGAGGCAGGAAAGAAAGGCCTTAGAGGAGCATTTCCTAATCTGTGGGTTATGACCTTCTCGGGGGTCGAATGACATATTTCACTGGGTTGCATATCAGATATCGTCCATATCAGATATTTCCATTATGATTCATAACAGTAGCAAAATTAGAGTTATGCAGTAGCAATGAAAACAATTTTAAGGTTGGGGTTACCACAACTGTATATAAGGGTCACAGCATCAGGAAGGTTGAGAAGCACTGCTCTACAGTCTTAGAGGTGTCCAGACTGCCTCTTTCCACTTCTGATATGGAAAAAATCGGCTCAGGGCTGTTTGGGTCCAGGCCTCATTACCTCATGGCTTTCCTTTGACTGCCTATCCTCCCTGCCTTCTCCAAAACTCTACTAAATAAATGCTTGTAACAACATTAGGTGTCAAACCCTGAGTGTCAAACCCAAAAGCAGAGATCACCTTCCTGCTTGCTGCTAAGAAAGTGGGGGCCACAAGGTAGGGGTGATCTGCAACCAGACAGTTGTATATGGAGATGTTCCTGAGGTCACCCGCTGTTTACTAAAGTAAGACTAAGGTCCTGTTCTCAGCATGATTTCCCATTCACAGACTAACATAACCCAAGTAGATACCCCTGTCACTCCTGAGATTATGGTAATCTCATGAAGGACGTCCATATCCTCACTGATGGAGGAAACCAAGACCTGGAGAAGAGGATCAGCTGTCTGTGTGTAATGTGTCCCAGCATAGGGCTAAGGAAGCACCACACCTGGTTTATCCAGATCTGGCAACCACAACCCAGACCCTATGAGACTTTGAGGTAGGGCTTGGTGGAAGACAGGCTTCCTTGACACTCTGACTTCCTCCTGCCTGTGAGGACACATTCCTCTTGGTCCATGACAGTACTCATCACTCCACTGGAACCTGCGTTGCGGCCAGAGCCCTGCTTCCCAGTCTGTAAACATGGGGCGTGTGTCCTGGTGGCTGCAAGCTCACGAGGGGGCGGTAAGCAAGCCGGCTGCACAGGTCCCTGCGGGCCTCAGGCCTCCTGGTTGCCCAAACTGGTAGCTAGGGGCGGGCTGTGGCCTCTGATTAAAGGCTGCCTGGAGCAGCCTGTGCAGAGACAGGTGCCCAGCAGCCCAGGAAGCCAGCTGAGCCTGCCCCAGGTAAGCCAGTGTGGTGGGGATGGGTGGACAGTGTCATGAGCCAGGAGGCAGGTAGGAAGCCAACCTAAGACAGCACTTGTTTGGTAGAAAAATGGGGAAATTAGGGTCTTAATGTAAGATTCCTCTGGTGTCTGCTACCCAAAGGTAGAAAGCAGGGCATAATGCCTGAGGCTCCCAGCCAAGGTGTCTACCAAGAAGCTGGGCCAAGGCACCATTTGTGGATTACATCTGCCTCCCTCCTTGCTGGAGACAGTGACTAGGTCTGGGCCTCGCAGCAAAAGGGAGAGGGGCCTGGGCACAGCAGGCCTTTTGTGTCTGGTTAGGTGGCAGAACTAAGATTAGCTGCAAAGAGACCTGGGGAAAGGAGGGAGGGAGGGATGGACAGCAGTAACAGATCCTGGTCACTTGATCTCAGCCCCATGGTGTCCTGGATATGAGTCTTAGAAACTTTGCCTAGCACCAAAGGTCTCATGAGGTTGGGGTGGAGCCATAGGAAGTGAGGCCCTGAGTGATAGAGCTTTGGACCTGAGGGGCTGCGGGCAAAAGGGCCTTGCTCCCATTTCTTTAGCCTCTGGTTTATGCCACTTGGTTCTGGTGCTTTAGGCCTCACTGTTCCTGTGAGAACGTCAGCATGCTCTGAGCCGCCCCGGGCTGAGACCTTGTATTCCTGAGACCTGGAAAGCCACTGGGCTCCCAAACATGGATCCTGAGATTGCGGAGATATCCCTTTTTTGCTGTTCACCGCTCTTGCCTGGAGAACCCAGAGCGGGACGATTCTGGTGCTCTGGTGCTGCCCCGTGTGCTGGACAAGCTCACACTGTGCATGTGCCCGGAGCCCCTTTACTGCCAAGGCCAGTGAGATTACTGGTTTGAGCAGCGAAGGCCTGATGCACTGCCGAAAGGCAGCTTTCAATACCGATGTGGGCGGACACTGCAGGGCTTCCTGAGCCGCCAGGAAGGCCCCATCTGCCTCGTGGCCCACAATGGCTTTGATTATGACTTCCCCACTACTTTGCCAGAGCTACAACGCCTGGGTGCTCATCTGCCCCAAGACACTGTCTGCCTGGACACACTGCCTGCGCTGAGGGGCCTGGACCGTGCTCACAGTCATGGCACCAGGGCTCAAGGCCGCAAAGAGCTACAGCCTGGCTAGTCTCTTCCACCGCTACTTCCAGGCTGAGCCCAGTGCTGCCCATTCAGCAGAGGGTGATGTGCACACACTGCTTCTGATCTTCCTGCATCGGGCTGCTGAGCTGCTCACCTGGGGCCGATGAGCAGGCCCGCAGCTGGGCTCACATTGAGCCCATGTATGTGCCATCTGATGGTCCAAACTTTGAGGCCTGAGACATGTTCTCGCTCTCTGTAGTGCCTACCTGGCCTTCCTCAGCCAGGCCTAACTGGCCATAGGATCCCAGAGCCCTCTTTGTGCCCTACATCCAGCTGGACACCCCTGGCCAGCCTGGGCCTCCTGCAGGTTGCTCCTTCACGGCTCTGCCTTTCTCCCATTTCTCAATAAATATCAGCAACTATTTACCAGCTGTCTTACTGGCCAGATTTCTCTCTGCCCACACCCAAAACCATCACACCAAGGCACAGATAGGGCCATGGCTGGCCTGACTCTGAATGTACAGAGGGGAAGATGTCAGTATGCAGGTTTTTCCAAGGGGTGTATGTTAGGTTGGGTGCTGGACCCTAGCCCTTGGCTGTCTCTCTGGTGTGTTTCATGGTCCCCTTGAGTGTTGCCTCTTTCTGCTAGGCCCTCGGGATGAGACAGGCTGAATCCTCTGGGGAGTGGACTGGAAGGAGTCTGAGTCTGCAGAGCTAGTTCATGCCTTCTTCAAAGCCTTGTCCCCCTCTGTCCCTGCTTGCAAGTAGCATCAGTGAATTGATATAGGGCACAGGGTAAAACAGCTATCTCTATGTTTGTGGACACGGTACATGGATGCCACAGGAGGAGGGGTCAACCCAGGCGGCTAGGGTGCTGAACTTTCCTGAGGCACAGAGGAGAGATACGGATTGGTACATAAGGTACCTCCAGAATGGAACTCATCCCAGCTCTCAAATCCTTCATGGAGTGATTTGGGTGCGCACCTTCTCTCCAGCTGCCTCAGCTGGACTGCAGGTTTCTGGTAAGCTGCCTTTGGGGCCCAAACCCTCAGGCATTCCTGTCTTGTGGGAAGTCAGACTAGGTGGAGCTGTGTCACCAAATGCTGGGGCAAGTAAGAAGGGGTGGGGTGGCCACACCCCAGAGTGACTCCTATGACCAAAGCCTCCAGCTTTGTCCTAGACCAGCCTGGCCCGTTTGGGAACCCTAAGTAGGTCAAAATGACTAGAGAGGCTTTGTGTGTGTGGGGGGGGGCAGGATGGTGAAACCAGAGTACTGGTGACAGCTGTAGCAGAAGAGTCTCTTGACCTGGCTGAGACAGAGGACAGTGGAGGTAACAGAGGGTTGTGTCTAGAAGAGAGGCAAAATCTGATTTGTGTGTTTTGTTGT